>NW_027040418.1:100528-120163 GCF_034236695.1 Oncorhynchus nerka
GACAGCTTGTCTATCTTGGTAGAGTCTGTCCCTAATGACTGGCAGCTTGTCTATATTGGTAGAGTCTCCCCCTAATTACTGACAGCTTGTCTATATTGCTAGAGTCTCCCCCTAATTACTGACAGCTTGTCTATATTGCTAGAGTCTCCCCCTAATGACTGACAGCTTGTCTATCTTGGTAGAGTCTGTCCCTAATGACTGGCAGCTTGTCTATATTGGTAGAGTCTCCCCCTAATTACTGACAGCTTGTCTATATTGCTAGAGTCTCCCCCTAATACCTGACAGCTTGTCTGTCTTGGTACATTTTAACATAACAACGTTTCTTAGTCTAGCCACCAACCAGACACATACCTCAATATTAATGAGATGCTTCCATCTGCTGAGACATGCCCGCTGTTGCCACACACACACACACACACACACACACACACACACACACACACACACACCTCTCTCCTTCCTCTACCTTGTTTACAGTCGCAGTAGCCCCAGTCGGTTCTGCCGCGGCTGTTCCTGAAGAAGCACCAGGGTCTGATCCTGTTGTCCGGGTTCCGACAGCGGTTATGATCCCCCAGCCCTCTACCCGGATAGCGCTCCTCAAACCCCGCTACCTCGCTCCACCTCATACACACCGCACCGGACTCCGTCACGTCCACAGCCCCTTGGTAGAACCCGTCTTTCCCGCGGCTCTGGACACAGTCGGTAAACGGTAGAATGAAGGAAGGAGAGGGAACGACGTCGGAGGAGGAAAGAGAGTAGGAAGAGGAGGCGAAAACAACTACCAGCGTAACGACTGAAAGGAGAACAGAGTCCATGATGTTGTTGTAGAGGAGCCTAGACATTTGTTTTCTCGGTTCAGGCTTTCTTTTCTCCCTCTTCTCTCGCTCTCAAATGTAGTCCATAACCGAGAGAGAGAAATAAACACTAAACCGGTTGACGCCACGTCTTCTCAGAAAATGCGCTCTCTTGATTCTGAACCTGTCTACATAGTGTGGGATAGGATCGACCGGGACCGGGTGTGTGTGAGTGAGAATACCAGGCAAGAAAGGAGTTTTTAAAAGAGACGGCGGATCAATGAACGAAACAGAACTCGTGCCTCGAGCCCGGTAGTTAATGAGATCCCGAGTGACTCTCGCGCTTTTGTGTTGCTTATAACCTTTACTTAACTAGGCAAGTCAGTTAACCTGTTAACCTAAGAACAAATTCTTATTTTACAATTTTACAATTACGGTCTACCCTGGCCAAACCCTATCCCGGCAGGTTGTGATACAGCCTGGAATCGAACGAGGGTCTGTAGTGACGCCTCTCACTGAGAAGCACACAGGAGCCCTGTGTGTGTGTGTGTGTGTTATTGTAATAGCCTTATTGATGGGTCATAACAAGGTGGATGTATCCTACAGGGCTGTGACTATGATCATGACAATCAGAGAACAAACAAATAACATGAGATTAATAATGAATAGAACAATAATTCATCTTATACATCCCACACATCAGCTACCTCTGCTCCTGGTTGGCCACACTCACCTCACGGCCACACCTCACCTTATACATCCCACACATCAGCTACCTCTTGGCTCCTGGTTGGAGACTCGTCCTACATCGTAAAGAGCTGCTTTTACGTTTTGTTTACTCCATGTGTAACTCTGTGTTGTTGTTTACTCCATGTGTAACTCTGTGTTGTTGTTTATTCCATGTGTAACTCTGTGTTGTTGTCTGTTCACTCTGCTTTGCTTTATCTTGGCCAGGTCTCAGTTGTAAATGAGAACTTGTTCTCAACTCTCCTACCTGGTTAAATAAAGGTGTTCTCAACCCTCCTACCTGGTTAAATACAGGTGTTCTCACCTCTCCTACCTGGTTAAGTAAAGGTGTTCTCAACTAGCCTACCTGGTTAAGTAAAGGTGTTCTCACCTCTCCTACCTGGTTAAATACAGGTGTTCTCACCTCTCCTACCTGGTTAAGTAAAGGTGTTCTCAACTAGCCTACCTGGTTAAATAAAGGTGTTCTCAACCCTCCTACCTGGTTAAATACAGGTGTTCTCACCTCTCCTACCTGGTTAAGTAAAGGTGTTCTCAACCCTCCTACCTGGTTAAATAAAGGTGTTCTCAACTCTCCTACCTGGTTAAGTAAAGGTGTTCTCACCTCTCCTACCTGGTTAAATAAAGGTGTTCTCAACTAGCCTACCTGGTTAAATAAAGGTGTTCTCAACCCTACTACCTGGTTAAATAAAGGTGTTCTCAACTCTCCTACCTGGTTAAATACAGGTGTTCTCACCTCTCCTACCTGGTTAAATAAAGGTGTTCTCAACTGGCCTACCTGGTTAAATAAAGGTGTTCTCAACTAGCCTACCTGGTTAAATAAAGGTGTTCTCAACTCTCCTACCTGGTTAAATAAAGGTGTTCTCACCTCTCCTACCTGGTTAAATACAGGTGTTCTCACCTCTCCTACCTGGTTAAATAAAGGTGTTCTCAACTGGCCTACCTGGTTAAATAAAGGTGTTCTCAACTAGCCTACCTGGTTAAATAAAGGTGTTCTCAACTCTCCTACCTGGTTAAATAAAGGTGTTCTCACCTCTCCTACCTGGTTAAATAAAGGTGTTCTCACCTCTCCTACCTGGTTAAATAAAGGTGTTCTCAACTCTCCTACCTGGTTAAATAAAGGTGTTCTCAACTCTCCTACCTGGTTAAATAAAGGTGTTCTCAACTGGCCTACCTGGTTAAATAAAGGTGTTCTCAACCCTCCTACCTGGTTAAATAAAGGTGTTCTCAACCCTCCTACCTGGTTAAATACAAGGTGTTCTCAACCCTCCTACCTGGTTAAATAAAGGTGTTCTCAACCCTCCTACCTGGATAAATAAAGGTGTTCTCAACCCTCCTACCTGGTTAAATAAAGGTGTTCTCACCTCTCCTACCTGGTTAAATAAAGGTGTTCTCAACCCTCCTACCTGGTTAAATAAAGGTGTTCTCAACCCTCCTACCTGGTTAAATACAAGGTGTTCTCAACTCTCCTACCTGGTTAAATAAAGGTGTTCTCAACTCTCCTACCTGGTTAAATACAGGTGAAAATAAAATAACCACTGAGTTTCAGGATGTGATTTGATGGATTAATTATTGTAATATAAATGTGTTTAAAACATGACACGACATCTCTAGAATATCGACCAATGAAAGATAATGGAATACATTATTACAGCCTGCTATCCAGGCTGTATCACAACCTGGCGGGATTGGCCCAGCGTCGTCCGGGTTTGGCCCAGCGTCGTCCGGGTTTGGCCCAGCGTCGTCCGGGTTTGGCCGGTGTAGGCCGTCATTGTAAATAAGAATTTGTTCTCAATTGACTTCTCTAGTTAAATAAAAAAGTTAAATAAATAAAAAAATGTTTTAACAAATGAACAGAACCAGTTTTAGTCTTTAATATTCTCCAGTTTTCTGGACCCACATTCTTTCTAATGCTGACTAAAAACATTTTCAATGTCAGTCAAAGAGAGGAGATATGACTGGGTTTATTATGTCATTTTACATAGACAAACACAGAATCATATGTGATACAACACCACCCCCTGTTGTCAAATCCCCACTTCACACTAACAAACAGAATCATATGTGATACAACACCACCCCCCTGTGGTCAAATCCCCACTTCACACTAACACACAGAATCATATGTGATACAACACCACCCCCCTGTGGTCAAATCCCCACATTACACTAACAAACAGAATCATATGTGATACAACACCACCCCCCTGTGGTCAAATCCCCACATTACACTAACAAACAGAATCATATGTGATACAACACCACCCCCCTGTGGTCAAATCCCCACATTACACTAACAAACAGAATCATATGTGGGGCTAAATGATTATAAAAATAAAAATAAATGTTTTTTTAATACTTTTTCGTATTTTTGCAACCAACATTAATCAACATTATAGATGTCAAATGTCATTATAGGTCAATGTCTGGAAAATCAGAAAATATATGAAATCTGAATATACACTCAGTGGCCAGTTTATTAGGTACACCATCCTGTACACGGAAATGGTTCGCTCCTAGTGAGTCATGTGGCTGTTGCTTGCTATATAAGCAGGAAGGCAGGCCTTGGGACTTTCATGAGGGGGTCCGACTTGGTACTAGATGACCTAATAAACTGTCCACTTCAATGATTTTTTAACAAAACATTAAAAACAACAACAGAGATAATCCTTATCACAGATAATCACAGATAATCACAGATAATCATAATAATCATAATAATCATAATAATCATAATAATCATAATAATCATAATAATCATAATAATCACTGATAATCATAATAATCACTGATAATCATAATAATCATAATAATCATAATAATCACAGATAATCACTGATAATCATAATAATCATAATAATCATAATAATCACAGATAATCATAATAATCATAATAATCACAGATAATCACTGATAATCATAATAATCACTGATAATCATAATAATCATAATAATCACAGATAATCACTGATAATCATAATAATCACTGATAATCATAATAATCATAATAATCACAGATAATCACTGATAATCATAATAATCACTGATAATCATAATAATCATAATAATCACAGATAATCACTGATAATCACAGATAATCATAATAATCACTGATAATCATAATAATCATAATAATCACAGATAATCACTGATAATCACAGATAATCATAATAATCACTGATAATCACTGATAATCACAGATAATCATAATAATCACTGATAATCATAATAATCATAATAATCACAGATAATCACTGATAATCACAGATAATCATAATAATCACTGATAATCATAATAATCATAATAATCACAGATAATCACTGATAATCACAGATAATCACAGATAATCACAGATAATCATAATAATCACTGATAATCATAATAATCATAATAATCACAGATAATCATAATAATCATAATAATCATAATAATCATAATAATCATAATAATCATAATAATCACTGATAATCATAATAATCATAATAATCACTGATAATCATAATAATCATAATAATCATAATAATCACAGATAATCACTGATAATCATAATAATCATAATAATCACAGATAATCACTGATAATCATAATAATCATAATAATCATAATAATCATAATAATCATAATAATCATAATAATCACTGATAATCATAATAATCATAATAATCATAATAATCATAATAATCATAATAATCATAATAATCATAATAATCACTGATAATCATAATAATCATAATAATCACTGATAATCATAATAATCATAATAATCATAATAATCATAATAATCACAGATAATCATAATAATCATAATAATCACTGATAATCACAGATAATCATAATAATCATAATAATCATAATAATCATAATAATCATAATAATCACTGATAATCATAATAATCATAATAATCATAATAATCACAGATAATCATAATAATCACAGATAATCATAATAATCATAATAATCATAATAATCATAATAATCATAATAATCACTGATAATCATAATAATCATAATAATCACTGATAATCATAATAATCATAATAATCATAATAATCATAATAATCACTGATAATCATAATAATCATAATAATCACTGATAATCATAATAATCATAATAATCATAATAATCATAATAATCACAGATAATCATAATAATCATAATAATCACTGATAATCACAGATAATCATAATAATCATAATAATCATAATAATCATAATAATCATAATAATCACTGATAATCATAATAATCATAATAATCATAATAATCATAATAGTCATAATAATCATAATAATCATAATAATCACAGATAATCACTGATAATCACAGATAATCACAGATAATCATAATAATCATAATAATCATAATAATCATAATAATCATAATAATCATAATAATCACTGATAATCATAATAATCATAATAATCACTGATAATCACAGATAATCATAATAATCATAATAATCACTGATAATCACAGATAATCATAATAATCATAATAATCATAATAATCATAATAATCATAATAATCATAATAATCATAATAATCATAATAATCATAATAATCACTGATAATCATAATAATCATAATAATCATAATAATCATAATAATCACAGATAATCATAATAATCATAATAATCATAATAATCATAATAATCACAGATAATCACTGATAATCATAATAATCATAATAATCACAGATAATCACTGATAATCACAGCTAATCACAGATAATCACAGATAATCATAATAATCATAATAATCATAATAATCATAATAATCATAATAATCACAGATAATCACTGATAATCACAATAATCACAGATAATCACAGATAATCATAATAATCATAATAATCATAATAATCACAGATAATCACAGATAATCACAGATAATCATAATAATCACAGATAATCATAATAATCATAATAATCATAATAATCATAATAATCACAGATAATCACTGATAATCACAGATAATCATAATAATCACAGATAATCACAGATAATCATAATAATCACAGATAATCATAATAATCATAATAATCACAGATAATCACAGATAATCACAGATAATCATAATAATCACAGATAATCACAGATAATCATAATAATCATAATAATCATAATAATCACAGATAATCACTGATAATCACAGATAATCACAGATAATCATAATAATCACAGATAATCACAGATAATCATAATAATCATAATAATCATAATAATCACAGATAATCATAATAATCACTGATAATCATAATAATCATAATAATCATAATAATCATAATAATCATAATAATCATAATAATCACTGATAATCATAATAATCATAATAATCACTGATAATCATAATAATCATAATAATCATAATAATCATAATAATCACAGATAATCATAATAATCATAATAATCACTGATAATCACAGATAATCATAATAATCATAATAATCATAATAATCATAATAATCATAATAATCACTGATAATCATAATAATCATAATAATCATAATAATCATAATAGTCATAATAATCATAATAATCATAATAATCACAGATAATCACTGATAATCACAGATAATCACAGATAATCATAATAATCATAATAATCATAATAATCATAATAATCATAATAATCATAATAATCACTGATAATCATAATAATCATAATAATCACTGATAATCACAGATAATCATAATAATCATAATAATCACTGATAATCACAGATAATCATAATAATCATAATAATCATAATAATCACAGATAATCATAATAATCACAGATAATCATAATAATCATAATAATCATAATAATCATAATAATCACTGATAATCATAATAATCATAATAATCACTGATAATCATAATAATCATAATAATCATAATAATCATAATAATCACAGATAATCATAATAATCATAATAATCACTGATAATCACAGATAATCATAATAATCATAATAATCATAATAATCACAGATAATCATAATAATCATAATAATCATAATAATCACAGATAATCACTGATAATCACAGATAATCACAGATAATCACAGATAATCATAATAATCACAGATAATCACAGATAATCATAATAATCATAATAATCATAATAATCACAGATAATCACTGATAATCACAGATAATCACAGATAATCACAGATAATCATAATAATCACTGATAATCATAATAATCATAATAATCACAGATAATCATAATAATCACAGATAATCACAGATAATCATAATAATCATAATAATCATAATAATCATAATAATCATAATAATCACTGATAATCATAATAATCATAATAATCACTGATAATCATAATAATCATAATAATCATAATAATCATAATAATCACAGATAATCATAATAATCATAATAATCACTGATAATCACAGATAATCATAATAATCATAATAATCATAATAATCATAATAATCATAATAATCACTGATAATCATAATAATCATAATAATCATAATAATCATAATAGTCATAATAATCATAATAATCATAATAATCATAATAATCATAATAATCACTGATAATCACAGATAATCATAATAATCATAATAATCACAGATAATCATAATAATCATAATAATCATAATAATCATAATAATCACAGATAATCATAATAATCATAATAATCATAATAATCATAATAATCACAGATAATCACTGATAATCACAGATAATCACAGATAATCACAGATAATCATAATAATCACAGATAATCACAGATAATCATAATAATCATAATAATCATAATAATCACAGATAATCACTGATAATCACAGATAATCACAGATAATCACAGATAATCATAATAATCACTGATAATCACAGATAATCATAATAATCATAATAATCACAGATAATCACTGATAATCACAGATAATCATAATAATCACAGATAATCATAATAATCACAGATAATCATAATAATCATAATAATCATAATAGTCATAATAATCATAATAATCATAATAATCACAGATAATCACTGATAATCACAGATAATCACAGATAATCACAATAATCACTGATAATCATAATAATCATAATAATCATAATAATCATAATAATCACAGATAATCACTGATAATCACTGATAATCACAATAATCACAGATAATCATAATAATCACAGATAATCACAATAATCACTGATAATCATAATAATCATAATAATCATAATAATCATAATAATCATAATAATCACAGATAATCACTGATAATCACAGATAATCATAATAATCACAGATAATCATAATAATCATAATAATCATAATAATCACTGATAATCATAATAATCATAATAATCATAATAATCATAATAATCACAGATAATGACCAGCTTTACAATTTCATCATTAACAATTCAATCCTCACCCTGATCATTAACTGCTTCAGATACAAAGGGTGTTGGAGGTGGTATTGATCCCTCTGATGGTGTTGGAGATGGTATTGATCCCTCTGATGGTGTTGGAGGTGGTATTGATCCCTCTGGTGGTGTTGGAGATGGTGTTGGAGGTGGTGTTGGAGATGGTGTTGGAGGTGGTGTTGGAGGTGGTGTTGGAGATGGTGTTGGAGGTGGTGTTGGAGATGGTGTTGGAGGTGGTGTTGGAGATGGTGTTGAAGGTGGTGTTGGAGATGGTGTTGGAGAAGGTGTTGGAGATGGCGTTGGAGGTGGTGTTGGAGATGGTGTTGGAGGTGGTGTTGGAGATGGTGTTGGAGGTGGTGTTGGAGATGGTGTTGGAGGTATCAATTATGTCAAAAGCTAAATCTGATATTTTATCCCAATCAAATGTATGAACGTCTCCTACTGCCCCCTCACCTCTCTGTGTCTCTGGAACGGACACTGGTGGGTTATTTTCCCCTGCATCACTATTTACCCTAGGGTCTTTATTCTGGTCTTTATTCGTTGTCTGAGTAAGGGGTATTATTTCCCCCTGCATCACTATTTACCCTAGGGTCTTTATTCTGGTCTTTATTCGTTGTCTGAGTAGGGGGTATTATTTTGCTCACTTTACGAGACACATACTCTTCAGCTTTCTCCTTTAAAATGTCTCTCATTTTAATTTCAGTTTGTTCCAAAATACTCTCCTCAAATAAATTCATGTGATAAGATTTACAACAAGTCTCACAAAATGTAACACAACAGTGAGTATTGTGACTCCGACTCCCAGACGCGTTCTGACTCCCAGACGGGTTCTGACTCCCAGACGGGTTCTGACTCTCAGACGTGTTCTGACTCCCAGACGGGTTCTGACTCTCAGACGGGTTCTGACTCTCAGACGGGTTCTGACTCCCAGACGGGTTCTGATTCCCAGACGGGTTCTGACTCCCAGACGGGTTCTGACTCCCAGACGAGTTCTGACTCCCAGACGCGTTCAGAGGTTGATATCCATTGTTCTGACCATCACACCACCTCCTACAACCTTTAGCACAGCAGTGACATTGAGGTATGATAGACAGAATCAACATAACAGCAGCACCCAGCGCAATACACAAACCAACAACCTGAAAGACAATGATGACAAACACATTAGTATTGTAGGATGGCTTCTGTCAAACTGTCTTTCACACCTTGTTGATTTAGGGGGCGGGACTTCACATTAGGATGTAAATATTCAGAGGGGCGGGACTTCATTTAGGGGGCGGGACTTCACACTAGGATGTAAATATTCAGAGGGGCGGACTTCATTTAGGGGGCGGGACTTCACACTAGGATGTAAATATTCAGAGGGGCGGGACTTCATTTAGGGGGCGGGACTTCACACTAGGATGTAAATATTCAGAGGGGCGGACTTCATTTAGGGGGCGGGACTTCACACTAGGATGTAAATATTCAGAGGGGCGGACTTCATTTAGGGGGCGGGACTTCACACTAGGATGTAAATATTCAGAGGGGTGGGACTTCACACTAGGATGTAAATATTCCGAGGGGCGGGACTTCATTTAGGGGGCGGGACTTCACACTAGGATGTAAATATTCAGAGGGGCGGGAATTCATTTAGGGGGCGGGACTTCACACTAGGATGTAAATATTCAGAGGGGCGGGACTTCATTTAGGGGGCGGGACTTCACACTAGGATGTAAATATTCAGAGGGGTGGGACTTCATTTAAGGGGCGGGACTTCACACTAGGATGTAAATATTCAGAGGGGCGGACTTCATTTAGGGGGCGGGACTTCACACTAGGATGTAAATATTCAGAGGGGTGGGACTTCACACTAGGATGTAAATATTCAGAGGGGCGGGACATCATTTAGGGGGCGGGACTTCACACTAGGATGTAAATATTCAGAGGGGCGGGAATTCATTTAGGGGGCGGGACTTCACACTAGGATGTAAATATTCAGAGCGGCTTTGATATGTAGGTCTTTAGAGCCAAGACTCATAAATCAATCTTATCAAATTGAATCGGTCAAACTGTATTTCATTCCTTTATTACCTCCTGCCATGCCCATCTTTTGGGTTACTTGCTGTTCAAAATCATTCAGAACTAATTATTATAGATGACGACCCCTCCGGCATCACTAACTGCCACATCACCTCTTCAGAAATCTGTAGCAGTAAATTACAAGAATAGAAAAATACGATGAGGCACTTACCAACGAATAACTTCTTAGTTCAGTCAGGGTCATTTTGTCTTCAGAGTTGAGCTCATCTTTTTTTTTGCAGGGAAGATCAACTTTCTCTGGAGGGAGATTGTTTCTACAGCAAACATACCAGTCTCCATCGATGAGCACAGACGCAACCCAGAGCAACCCAACACAGGCTGACTTACTCAGAACTGATAACAGTGTACAGACAAAATTACATTTGGGCCTCCGTCTGCATGTGAGCCGACATACTCTTTTGAACATCTGATCCGTCCAGAGAATGAGGAAAAACAACAGGACAGCTGGAATCATGATGTACATGTTACAGTGATTGTTAGAGAGAAAACCTCCAGGTTTGCAACTACAAACAAACTCTACGTGAAACACAGCGTAGTGAATGAAGACGAGAGCGATTATTAGATAAAAACTGCCCCCTTCTGCCAATTTTTTCACTATTTCGTCGAGTAGAGATTTCAGACTCTCAATGTTGACCATGTTGATGAAGTGTAACGTCCAGTCAGACAATCGACCTCTAGCTCTACTAGGTAGCCAGTGCTGTTGGGTTTTGACCTGCCTCTAGCTCTACTAGGTAGACAGTGCTGTTGGGTTTTGACTTGCCTCTAGTTCTACTAGGTAGACAGTGCTGTTGGGTTTTGACCTGCCTCTAGCTCTACTAGGTAGACAGTGCTGTTGGGTTTTGACCTGCCTCTAGCTCTACTAGGTAGACAGTGCTGTTGGGTTTTGACCTGCCTCTAGCTCTACTAGGTAGCCAGTGCTGTTGGGTTTTGACCTGCCTCTAGCTCTACTAGGTAGCCAGTGCTGTTGGGTTTTGACCTGCCTCTAGCTATACTAGGTAGACAGTGCTGTTGGGTTTTGACCTGCCTCTAGCTCTACTAGGTAGCCAGTGCTGTTGGGTTTTGACCTGCCTCTAGCTCTACTAGGTAGCCAGTGCTGTTGGGTTTTGACTTGCCTCTAGCTCTACTAGGTAGACAGTGCTGTTGGGTTTTGACCTGCCTCTAGCTCTACTAGGTAGCCAGTGCTGCTGGGTTTGACCTGCCTCTAGCCTCTACTAGGTAGCCAGTGCTGTTGGGTTTTGACCTGCCTCTAGCTCTACTAGGTAGCCAGTGCTGTTGGGTTTTGACCTGCCTCTAGCTCTACTAGGTAGACAGTGCTGTTGGGTTTTGACCTGCCTCTAGCTCTACTAGGTAGCCAGTGCTGTTGGGTTTTGACCTGCCTCTAGCTCTACTAGGTAGCCAGTGCTGTTGGGTTTTGACCTGCCTCTAGTTCTACTAGGTAGCCAGTGCTGTTGGGTTTTGGCCTGCCTCTAGCTCTACTAGGTAGACAGTGCTGTTGGGTTTGACCTGCCTCTAGCTCTACTAGGTAGCCAGTGCTGTTGGGTTTTGACTTGCCTCTAGCTCTACTAGGTAGCCAGTGCTGTTGGGTTTTGACCTGCCTCTAGCTCTACTAGGTAGACAGTGCTGTTGGGTTTTGACCTGCCTCGGGCTCTACTAGGTAGACAGTGCTGTTGGGTTTTGACTTGCCTCTAGCTCTACTAGGTAGACAGTGCTGTTGGGTTTTGACCTGCCTCTAGCTCTACTAGGTAGCCAGTGCTGTTGGGTTTTGACTTGCCTCTAGCTCTACTAGGTAGACAGTGCTGTTGGGTTTTGACCTGCCTCTAGCTCTACTAGGTAGCCAGTGCTGTTGGGTTTTGACCTGCCTCTAGCTCTACTAGGTAGCCAGTGCTGTTGGGTTTTGACCTGCCTCTAGCTCTACTAGGTAGACAGTGCTGTTGGGTTTGACCTGCCTCTAGCTCTACTAGGTAGCCAGTGCTGTTGGGTTTTGACCTGCCTCTAGCTCTACTAGGTAGACAGTGCTGTTGGGTTTTGACCTGCCTCTAGCTCTACTAGGCAGCCAGTGCTGTTGGGTTTTGACCTGCCTCTAGCTCTACCAGGTAGCCAGTGCTGTTGGGTTTTGACCTGCCTCAGCTCTACTAGGTAGCCAGTGCTGTTGGGTTTTGACCTGCCTCTAGCTCTACTAGGTAGCCAGTGCTGTTGGGTTTTGACCTGCCTCTAGCTCTACTAGGTAGCCAGTGCTGTTGGGTTTTGACCTGCCTCTAGCTCTACTAGGTAGACAGTGCTGTTGGGTTTTGACCTGCCTCTAGCTCTACTAGGTAGCCAGTGCTGTTGGGTTTTGACCTGCCTCTAGCTCTACTAGGTAGCCAGTGCTGTTGGGTTTTGACCTGCCTCTAGCTCTACTAGGTAGCCAGTGCTGTTGGGTTTTGACCTGCCTCTAGCTCTACTAGGTAGACAGTGCTGTTGGGTTTTGACCTGCCTCTAGCTCTACTAGGTAGACAGTGCTGTTGGGTTTTGACCTGCCTCTAGCTCTACTAGGTAGACAGTGCTGTTGGGTTTTGACTTCCTCTAGCTCTACTAGGTAGCCAGTGCTGTTGGGTTTTGACCTGCCTCTAGCTCTACTAGGTAGACAGTGCTGTTGGGTTTTGACCTGCCTCTAGCTCTACTAGGTAGACAGTGCTGTTGGGTTTTGACCTGCCTCTAGCTCTACTAGGTAGCCAGTGCTGTTGGGTTTTGACCTGCCTCTAGCTCTACTAGGTAGCCAGTGCACTCTTTTCCCAACGTCAGTCATCAATAGCTTTACATTCTCACCGTATTCTCACCAACATCTCATTTAATATCTTTATTTGTTCTTATTTAGTCAAATCTGTGACATCATTATTTAGTTCATACAGAATCTGTGACATCAGTATTTAGTTCATACAGAATCTGTGACATCACTATTTAGTTCATACAGAATCTGTGACATCATTATTTAGTTCATACAGAATCTGTGACATCAGTATTTAGTTCATACAGAATCTGTGACATCAGTATTTAGTTCATACAGAATCTGTGACATCACTATTGAGCTGGGCTTTTTTATTTAATTTTATTTCACCTTTATTTAACCAGGTAGGCTAGTTGAGAACACCTTTATTTAACCAGGTAGGCTAGTTGAGAACACCTTTATTTAACCAGGTAGGCTAGTTGAGAACACCTTTATTTAACCAGGTAGGCCAGTTGAGAACACCTTTATTTAACCAGGTAGGCTAGTTGAGAACACCTTTATTTAACCAGGTAGGCTAGTTGAGAACACCTTTATTTAACCAGGTAGGCTAGTTGAGAACACCTTTATTTAACCAGGTAGGCTAGTTGAGAACACCTTTATTTAACCAGGTAGGCTAGTTGAGAACACCTTTATTTAACCAGGTAGGCTAGTTGAGAACAAGTTCTCATTTACAATTGCGACCTGGCCAAGATAAAGCAAAGCAGTTCGACACATACAACGACACAGAGTTACACATGGAGTAAAACAAACATACAGTCAATAATACAGTAGAAAAGTCTATATACTTGTGTGTGCAATTGAGGTAGGATAAAGGAGGTAAGGCAATAAAATAGGCCGTAGTGGCGAAATAATGACAATATAGCGACAATGTAGCAACTAAACACCGGAGAGGTAGATGAGCAGAAAATGAATGTTCAAGTAGAGATACTGGGGTGTAAAGGAGCAAGATAAATAAATGGTTTTTTTTTTTTTACTAGGCAAGTCAGTTAAGAACAAATTCTTATTTTCAATGACGGCCTAGGATGTGGGTTAACTGCCTGTTCAGGGGCAGAACGACAGATTTGTGCCTTGTCAGCTCGGGGATTCGAACTTCCAACCTTTCGGTTACTAGTCCAACACTCTAACCACTAGGCTACCCTGCCGCCCCAGTATGGGGATAAGGTAGTTGGATGGGCTATTTATAGATGGGCTGTGTACAGCTGCAGTAAGCTGCTCTGACAGATGATGTTTAAAGCTACTGAGGGAGATATGAGTCTCCAGCTTCAGTGATTTTTGCAATTTGTTTCAGTCATTGGCAGCAGAGAACTGGAAGGAAAGGCGGTCAAAGTGGGGTTGGCTTTGGGTGTGACCAGTGAGATATCTAATAGATTTCTGCTGGAGCGCGTGCTACAGGTGAGTGTTGTTGTGGTGACCAGAGAGCTGAGATAAGGCGGAGCTTTACCTAGCAAAGACTTATAGATGACCTGACACAGCCAGAAGAGGACTGGCCATCCCTCACAGCCTGGTTCCTCTCTAGGTTTCTTCCTAGGTTTTGGCCTTTCTAGGGAGTTTTTCCTAGCCACAGTGCTTCTACACCTGCATTGCTTGCTGTTTGGGGTTTTAGGCTGGGTTTCTGTACAGCACTTTGAGATATCAGCTGATGTACGAAGGGCTATATAAATAAATTTGATTGATTGATTGGAGCCATGGGGTTTGGCGACGAATATGAAGCGAGGGCCAACGAGAGCATACAGGTCGCAGTGGTGGGTAGTATATGGGGCTTTGGTGACGAAACGGATGGCACTGTGATAGACTGCATCCAGTTTGTTGAGTAGAGTGTTGGAGGCTATTTTGTAAATGACATCGCCGAAGTCAAGGATCGGTAGGATAGTCAGTTTTAAGAGGGTATGTTTGGCAGCATGATTGAAGGATGCTTTGTTGCGATATAGGAAGCCGATTCGAGATTCAAGGCTCTCCAGAGGGTAGTGAGGTCTGCACAACGCATCACCGGGGGCAAACTACCTGCCCTCCAGGACACCTACACCACCCGATGTTACAGGAAGGCCATAAAGATCATCAAGGACATCAACCACCTGAACCACTGCCTGTTCACCCCGCTATCATCCAGAAGGCGAGGTCAGTACAGGTGCATCAAAGCTGGGACCGAGAGACTGAAAAACAGCTTCTATCTCAAGGCCATCAGACTGTTAAACAGCCACCACTAACATTGAGTGGCTGCTGCCAACACACTGACATTGACACTGACCCAACTCCAGCCACTTGAATAATGGGAATTGATGGGAAATGATGTAAATATATCACTAGCCACTTTAAACAATGCTACCTTATATAATGTTACTTACCCTACATTATTCATCTCATATGCATACGTATATACTGTACTCTACATCATCTACTGCATCCTTATGTAATACATGTATCACTAGCCACTTTAACTATGCCACTTTGTTTACTTTGTCTACATACTCATCTCATATGTATATACTGTACTCGATACCATCTACTGTATGCTGCTCTGTACCATCACTCATTCATATATCCTTATGTACATATTCCTTATCCCCTTACACTGTGTATAAGACAGTAGTTTTAGAATTGTTAGTTAGATTACTTGTTGGTTATCACTGCATTGTCGGAACTAGAAGCACAAGCATTTCGCTACACTCGCATTAACATCTGCTAACCATGTGTATGTGACAAATAAAATTTGATTTGATTTGATTTAGATTTTGATTTGATTTGAAGAAAAGAAAGCAAAAAAAGAGACCACCACCACCACCACCACCACCAACACAACCAACACCACCACCACCACCACCAGCACCATCACCACCACCACCACCAGCACCATCACCACCGCCACCACCACCACCACCACCACCACCAGCACCATCACCACCGCCACCACCACCACCACCACCACCACCACCACCACCAACACAACCAACACCACCACCAGCACCACCACCGCCACCACCACCACCACCAACACCACCACCACCACCGCCACCACCACCACCACCAACACCACCACCACCACCAACACCACCACCACCACCGCCACCACCACCACCACCACCACCACCACCACCACCACCGCCACCACCACCAACACCACCACCACCACCGCCACCACCACCGCCACCACCACCACCACCACCACCACCACCACCACCAACACAACCACCACCACCACCAGCACCATCACCACCGCCACCACCACCACCACCAACACCACCACCACCACCGCCACCACCACCACCACCACCACCACCACCACCACCACCACCACCACCACAGAAAGAAAAGAAAGCAACAAAGAGACCATGTTTGTATGCAGCTTTATTAACTGAAATATGTTTACATAGTTTGCAAACTGATATGTGACACGTATTAATGCCCCAATAACATGCTAAACAGGGACCCCCCAAAAGCTAGAAATGTGGGTCTCAAAACAGTTGTGTCTCTACCCCACCTGCCCTGAATGACGAGTTGCCACTGGTTGTATTGTTGTACATGTATTATGTAATCCGACCCGAGTTGGAAAAGGGATCAACACCGTCATGTTATGAGACCTACGAAGAAATGTATGAAAAGGAAAAGAAATTCCCACTGTAGTAGAGACTGGTAGAATCAGTAGAGACTGGTAGAATCCCACTGTAGTAGAGACTGGTAGAATCAGTAGAGACTGGTAGAATCCCACTGTAGTAGAGACTGGTAGAATCAGTAGAGACTGGTAGAATCCCACTGCAGTAGAGACTGGTAGAATCAGTAGAGACTGGTAGAATCAGTAGAGACTGGTAGAATCAGTAGAATCCCACTGTAGTAGAGAGAGAATCAGTAGAGACTGGTAGAATCCCACTGTAGTAGAGACTGGTAGAATCAGTAGAGACTGTAGAATCAGTAGAGACTGGTAGAATCCCACTGTAGTAGAGACTGGTAGAATCAGTAGAGACTGGTAGAATCCCACTGTAGTAGAGACTGGTAGAATCAGTAGAGACTGGTAGAATCCCACTGTAGTAGAGACTGGTAGAATCAGTAGAGACTGGTAGAATCCCACTGGAGTAGAGACTGGTAGAATTCCACTGGAGTAGAGACTGGTATAATCCCACTGGAGTAGAGACTGGTAGAATCCCACTGGAGTAGAGACTGGTAGAATCCCACTGTAGTAGAGACTGGTAGAATCAGTAGAGACTGGTAGAATCCCACTGTAGTAGAGACTGGTAGAATCAGTAGAGACTGGTAGAATCAGTAGAGACTGGTAGAATCCCACTGTAGTAGAGACTGGTAGAATCCCACTGTAGTAGAGACTGGTAGAATCCCACTGTAGTAGAGACTGGTAGAATCCCACTGTAGTAGAGACTGGTAGAATCCCACTGTAGCAGAGACTGGTAGAAATCCACTGTAGTAGAGACTGGTAAAATCCCACTATAGCAGAGACTGGTAGAATCTAACTGTATCAGAGACTGGTAGAATCCCACTGTAGTAGAGACGGGTAGAATCGCACTGTACTAGAGACTGGTAAAAATCAGTAGAGACTGGTAGAATCCCGCTGTAGTAGAGACTGGTATAATCCCACTGTAGCAGAGACTGGTAGAATCCCATTGTAGTAGAGACTGGTAGAATCCCACTGTAGTAGAGACTGGTAGAATCCCACTGTAGTAGAGACTGGTAGAATCCCACTGTAGTAGAGACTGGTAGAATCCCACTGTAGTAGAGACTGGTAGAATCCCACTGTAGTAGAGACTGGTAGAATCCCACTGTAGTAGAGACTGGTAGAATCAGTAGAGACTGGTAGAATCAGTAGAGACTGGTAGAATTCCACTGTAGCAGAGACTGGTAGAATCCCACTGTAGTAGAGACTGGTAGAACTGTCAGACAACAGACCCAGCCCTAGTGTTACTGACAACAGACCCTAGTGTTACTGACAACAGACCCTAGTGTTACTGACAACAGACCCTAGTGTTACTGACAACAGACCCAGTCCTAGTGTTACTGACAACAGACCCTAGTGTTACTGACAACAGACCCTAGTGTTACTGACAACAGACCCTAGTGTTACTGACAACAGACCCAGTCCTAGTGTTACTGACAACAGACCCAGTCCTAGTGTTACTGACAACAGACCCAGTCCTAGTGTTACTGACAACAGACCCAGCCCTAGTGTTACTGACAACAGACCCTAGTGTTACTGACAACAGACCCTAGTGTTACTGACAACAGACCCTAGAGTTACTGACAACAGACCCAGCCCTAGTGTTACTGACAACAGACCCTAGTGTTACTGACAACAGACCCAGCCCTAGTGTTACTGACAACAGACCCTATTGTTACTGACAACAGATCCTAGTGTTCCTGACAACAGACCCTAGTGTTACTGACAACAGACCCTAGTGTTACTGACAACAGACCCAGCCCTAGTGTTACTGACAACAGACCCTAGTGTTACTGACAACAGACCCAGTCCTAGTGTTACTGACAACAGACCCTAGTGTTACTGACAACAGACCCTAGTGTTACTGACAACAGACCCTAGTGTTACTGACAACAGACCCTAGTGTTACTGACAACAGACCCTGTCCTAGTGTTACTGACAACAGACCCAGTCCTAGTGTTACTGACAACAGACCCAGTCCTAGTGTTACTGACAACAGACCCAGCCCTAGTGTTACTGACAACAGACCCTAGTGTTAATGACAACAGACCCTGTCCTAGTGTTACTGACAACAGACCCAGTCCTAGTGTTACTGACAACAGACCCAGTCCTAGTGTTACTGACAACAGACCCAGCCCTAGTGTTACTGACAACAGACCCTAGTGTTAATGACAGCAGACCCAGTCCTAGTGTTACTGACAACATA
>NW_027040418.1:120663-263163 GCF_034236695.1 Oncorhynchus nerka
GAGACGCGACAGGCGGTTGGTGCACCAGAAGGCAGGCGACAGACGGCGCGTCACCAGAGAGACGCGACAGACGGCGACGTTACCAGAGACGCGACAGACGGCGACGTTACCAGAGAGACGCGACAGACAGCGACGTTACCAGAGACGCGACAGAAGGTTAGTTACCAGAGACGCGACAGAAGGTTAGTTACCAGAGAGACGCGACAGAAGGTTAGTTACCAGAGAGACGCGACAGACTGCGACGTCACCAGAGAGACGCGACAGACGGCTAGTTACCAGAGAGACGCGACAGAAGGTTAGTTACCAGAGAGACGCGACAGAAGGTTAGTTACCAGAGAGACGCGACAGAAGGTTAGTTACCAGAGAGACGCGACAGACGGTTAGTTACCAGAGAGACGCGACAGAAGGTTAGTTACCAGAGAGACGCGACAGAAGGTTAGTTACCAGAGAGACGCGACAGAAGGTTAGTTACCAGAGAGACGCGACAGACGGCTAGTTACCAGAGAGACGACAGAAGGCTATTTACCAGAGAGACGCAACAAACGGCTAGTTACCAGAGAGCGACAGAAGACAGAGACGGCTAGATACCAGAGAGACGCGACAGAAGGTTAGTTACCAGAGAGACAGAAGGCGACACAGAAGGTTAGTTACCAGAGAGACGCGACAGACTGCGACGTCACCAGAGAGACGCGACAGACGGCTAGTTACCAGAGAGACGCGACAGAAGGTTAGTTACCAGAGAGACGCGACAGAAGGTTAGTTACCAGAGAGACGCGACAGGTTAGTTACCAGAGAGACGCGACAGGTTAGTTACCAGAGAGACGCGACAGACGGTTAGTTACCAGAGAGACGCGACAGAAGGCGACGTTACCAGAGAGACGCGACAGACGGCTAGTTACCAGAGAGACGCGACAGAAGGCTAGTTACCAGAGAGACGCGACAGACGGTTAGTTACCAGAGAGACGCGACAGACGGCTAGTTACCAGAGAGACGCGACAGACGGCTCAGTTACCAGAGAGACGCGACAGACGGCTAGTTACCAGAGAGACGCGACAGAAGGTTAGTTACCAGAGAGACGCGACAGAAGGTTAGTTACAGAAGGTCAGTTACAGAGAGACGCGACAGAAGGTTAGTTACCAGAGAGACGCGACAGAAGGTTAGTTACCAGAGAGACGCGACAGAAGGTTAGTTACCAGAGAGACGCGACAGACGGTTAGTTACCAGAGAGACGCGACAGACGGTTAGTTACCAGAGAGACGCGACAGATGGCGACGTCACCAGAGAGACGCGACAGACGGCGACGTCAGTTACCAGAGAGACGCGACAGACGGCGACGTTACCAGAGAGACGCGACAGAAGGTTAGTTACCAGAGACGCGCGACAGACGGCGAGTTACCAGAGAGACGCGACAGACAGCGGCGTTACCAGAGAGACGCGACAGAAGGTTAGTTACCAGAGAGACGCGACAGAAGGTTAGTTACCAGAGAGACGCGACAGAAGGTTAGTTACCAGAGAGACGCGACAGACTGCGAGTTCACCAGAGAGACGCGACAGACGGCTAGTTACCAGAGAGACGCGACAGACGGTTAGTTACCAGAGAGACGCGACGAAGGACAGAAGGTTAGTTACCAGAGAGACGCGACAGAAGGTTAGTTACCAGAGAGACGCGACAGACGGTTAGTTACCAGAGAGACGCGACAGTCGGCGACGTCACCAGAGAGACGCGACAGACGGCTAGTTACCAGAGAGACGCGACAGACGGCTAGTTACCAGAGAGACGCGACAGACAGCTAGTTACCAGAGAGACGCGACAGACGGCTAGTTACCAGAGAGACGCGACAGACGGCTAGTTACCAGAGAGACGCGACAGACGGCTAGTTACCAGAGAGACGCGACAGACGGTTAGTTACCAGAGAGACGCGACAGAAGGTTAGTTACCAGAGAGACGCGACAGAAGGTTAGTTACCAGAGAGACGCGACAGACGGCTAGTTACCAGAGAGACGCGACAGACGGTTAGTTACCAGAGAGACGCGACAGATGGCGAGTTACCAGAGAGACGCGACAGACGGCGACGGTCACCAGAGAGACGCGACAGACGGGCGTTACCAGAGACGCGACAGACGGCGACGTTACCAGAGAGACGCGACAGACAGCGACGTTACCAGAGAGACACGACAGAAGGTTAGTTACCAGAGAGACGCGACAGAAGGTTAGTTACCAGAGAGACGCGACAGAAGGTTAGTTACCAGAGAGACGCGACAGACTGCGACGTCACCAGAGAGACGCGACAGGCGGCTAGTTACCAGAGAGACGCGACAGAAGGTTAGTTACCAGAGAGACGCGACAGAAGGTTAGTTACCAGAGAGACGCGACAGGTTAGTTACCAGAGAGACGCGACAGGTTAGTTACCAGAGAGACGCGACAGAAGGTTAGTTACCAGAGAGACGCGACAGACGGTTAGTTACCAGAGAGACGCGACAGACGGTAGTTACCAGAGAGACGCGACAGACGAGAGACGGGACAGAGTTACCAGAGAGACGCGACAGACGGCTAGTTACCAGAGAGACGCGACAGACGGTTAGTTACCAGAGAGACGCGACAGAAGGTTAGTTACCAGAGAGACGCGACAGAAGGTTAGTTACCAGAGAGACGCGACAGAAGGTTAGTTACCAGAGAGACGCGACAGAAGGTTAGTTACCAGAGAGACGCGACAGACGGCTAGTTACCAGAGAGACGCGACAGACGGTTAGTTACCAGAGAGACGCGACAGATGGCGACGTCACCAGAGAGACGCGACAGACGGCGACGTCACCAGAGAGACGCGACAGACGGCGACGTTACCAGAGACGCGACAGACGGCGACGTTACCAGAGAGACGCGACAGACAGCGACGTTACCAGAGAGACACGACAGAAGGTTAGTTACCAGAGAGACGCGACAGAAGGTTAGTTACCAGAGAGACGCGACAGAAGGTTAGTTACCAGAGAGACGCGACAGACTGCGACGTCACCAGAGAGACGCGACAGACGGCTAGTTACCAGAGAGACGCGACAGAAGGTTAGTTACCAGAGAGACGCGACAGGTTAGTTACCAGAGAGACGCGACAGGTTAGTTACCAGAGAGACGCGACAGAAGGTTAGTTACCAGAGAGACGCGACAGACGGTTAGTTACCAGAGAGACGCGACAGTCGGCGACGTCACCAGAGAGACGCGACAGACGGCTAGTTACCAGAGAGACGCGACAGACGGCTAGTTACCAGAGAGACGCGACAGACAGCTAGTTACCAGAGAGACGCGACAGACGGCTAGTTACCAGAGAGACGCGACAGAAGGTTAGTTACCAGAGAGACGCGACAGAAGGTTAGTTACCAGAGAGACGCGACAGAAGGTTAGTTACCAGAGAGACGCGACAGAAGGTTAGTTACCAGAGAGACGCGACAGACGGCGACGTCACCAGAGAGACGCGACAGACGGCTAGTTACCAGAGAGACGCGACAGAAGGTTAGTTACCAGAGAGACGCGACAGACGGCTAGTTACCAGAGAGACGCGACAGACGGCTACCAGTTACCAGAGAGACGCGACAGACAGGTTAGTTACCAGAGAGACGCGACAGAAGGTTAGTCACCAGAGAGACGCGACAGACGGTTAGTTACCAGAGAGACGCGACAGTCGGCGACGTCACCAGAGAGACGCGACAGACGGCTAGTTACCAGAGAGACGCGACAGACGGCTAGTTACCAGAGAGACGCGACAGACAGCTAGTTACCAGAGAGACGCGACAGACGGCTAGTTACCAGAGAGACGACAGAAGGCTAGTTACCAGAGAGACGCGACAGACGGTCAGTTACCAGAGAGACGACAGAAGGCTAGTTACCAGAGAGACGCGACAGACGGCTAGTTACCAGAGAGACGCGACAGAAGGTTAGTTACCAGAGAGACGACAGAAGGTTAGTTACCAGAGAGACGACAGAAGGTCAGTTACCAGAGAGACGACAGAAGGTCAGTTACCAGAGAGACGCGACAGACGGTTAGTTACCAGAGAGACGGGACAGACGGTTAGTTACCAGAGAGACGCGACAGACGGTTAGTTACCAGAGAGACGCGACAGACGGCGACGTTACCAGAGAGACGCGACAGACGGCTAGTTACCAGAGAGACGCGACAGACGGTAGTTACCAGAGAGAGGCGACAGACGGCGACGTCACCAGAGAGACGCGACAGACGGCGACGTCACCAGAGAGACGCGACAGACGGCGACGTTACCAGAGAGACGCGACAGACGGCGACGTTACCAGAGAGACGCGACAGACGGCGAAGGCGAGTTACCAGAGAGACGCGACAGACGGCTAGTTACCAGAGAGACGCGACAGACAGCAGTTACCAGAGAGACACGACAGAAGGTTAGTTACCAGAGAGACGCGACAGAAGGTTAGTTACCAGAGAGACGCGACAGAAGGTTAGTTACCAGAGAGACGCGACAGACTGCGACGTCACCAGAGAGACGCGACAGACGGCTAGTTACCAGAGAGACGCGACAGAAGGTTAGTTACCAGAGAGACGCGACAGAAGGTTAGTTACCAGAGAGACGCGACAGGTTAGTTACCAGAGAGACGCGACAGGTTAGTTACCAGAGAGACGCGACAGAAGGTTAGTTACCAGAGAGACGCGACAGACGGTTAGTTACCAGAGAGACGCGACAGAAGGCTAGTTACCAGAGAGACGCGACAGACGGCTAGTTACCAGAGAGACGCGACAGACGGCTAGTTACCAGAGAGACGCGACAGACAGCTAGTTACCAGAGAGACGCGACAGACGGCTAGTTACCAGAGAGACGACAGAAGGCTAGTTACCAGAGAGACGCGACAGACGGTCAGTTACCAGAGAGACGACAGAAGGCTAGTTACCAGAGAGACGCGACAGACGGCTAGTTACCAGAGAGACGCGACAGAAGGTTAGTTACCAGAGAGACGACAGAAGGTTAGTTACCAGAGAGACGACAGAAGGTCAGTTACCAGAGAGACGACAGAAGGTCAGTTACCAGAGAGACGCGACAGACGGTTAGTTACCAGAGAGACGGGACAGACGGTTAGTTACCAGAGAGACGTGACAGACGGCGACGTCACCAGAGAGACGCGACAGACGGCGACGTCACCAGAGAGACGCGACAGACGGCGACGTTACCAGAGACGCGACAGACGGCGACGTTACCAGAGAGACGCGACAGACAGCGACGTTACCAGAGAGACACGACAGAAGGTTAGTTACCAGAGAGACGCGACAGAAGGTTAGTTACCAGAGAGACGCGACAGACGGTTAGTTACCAGAGAGACGCGACAGAAGGTTAGTTACCAGAGAGACGCGACAGAAGGTTAGTTACCAGAGAGACGCGACAGAAGGTTAGTTACCAGAGAGACGCGACAGACGGCTAGTTACCAGAGAGACGACAGAAGGCTAGTTACCAGAGAGACGCGACAGAAGGTCAGTTACCAGAGAGACGACAGAAGGCTAGTTACCAGAGAGACGCGACAGACGGCTAGTTACCAGAGAGAGACGCGACAGACGGTTAGTTACCAGAGAGACGCGACAGACGGTTAGTTACCAGAGAGACGCGACAGACGGTTAGTTACCAGAGAGACGCGACAGACGGCGACGTTACCAGAGAGACGCGACAGACGGCTAGTTACCAGAGAGACGCGACAGACGGCTAGTTACCAGAGAGACGCGACAGACGGCTAGTTACCAGAGAGACGCGACAGACGGCTAGTTACCAGAGAGACGCGACAGACGGCGACGTCACCAGAGAGACGCGACAGACGGCGACGTCACCAGAGAGACGCGACAGACGGCGACGTTACCAGAGAGACGCGACAGACGGCGACGTTACCAGAGACGCGACAGACGGCGACCAGAGAGACGCGACAGACGGTTAGTTACCAGAGACGCGACAGACGGCGACGTTACCAGAGACGCGACAGACGGTCAGAGAGACGCGACAGACGGTCAGTTACCAGAGAGACGCGACAGAAGGTCAGTTACCAGAGAGACGCGACAGAAGGTTAGTTACCAGAGACGCGACAGACGGCGACGTTACCAGAGAGACGCGACAGGCGGCTAGTTACCAGAGACGCGACAGACGGCGACGTTACCAAGAACGCGACAGACGGCTAGTTACCAGAGAGACGCGACAGACGGCGACGTTACCAGAGAGACGCGACAGACGGCTAGTTACCAAATCAAAATCAAATCAAATCAAATTTATTTATATAGCCCTTCGTACATCAGCTGATATCTCAAAGTGCTGTACAGAAACCCAGCCTAAAACCCCAAACAGCAAACAATGCAGGTGTAAAAGCACGGTGGCTAGGAAAAACTCCCTAGAAAGGCCAAAACCTAGGAAGAAACCTAGAGAGGAACCAGGCTATGTGGGGTGGCCAGAGAGACTTCTGGCTGTGCCAGAGTAGAGATTATAACAGAACATGACCAAGATGTTCAAATGTTCATAAATGACCAGCATGGTCGAATAATAATAAGGCAGAACAGTTGAAACTGAGCAGCAGCACAGTCAGGTGGACTGGGGACAGCAAGGAGTCATCATGTCAGGTAGTCCTGGGGCACGGTCCTAGGGCTCAGGTCCTCCAGAGAGAGAGAAAGAAAGAGAGAATTAGAGAGAGCATATGAAGGGTGGCCAGTCCTCTTCTGGCTGTGCCGGGTGGAGATTATAACAGAACGTGGCCAAGATGTTCAAATGTTCATAAATGACCAGCATGGTTGAATAATAGTAAGGCAGAACAGTTGAAACTGGAGCAGCAGCATGGCCAGGTGGACTGGGGACAGCAAGGAGTCATCATGTCAGGTAGTCCTGGGACAAGGTCCTAGGGCCCAGGCCAGTTGAAACTGGAGCAGCAGCATGGCCAGGTGGACTGGGGACAGCAAGGAGTCATCGTGTCAGGTAGCCAGAGAGACGCGACAGACGGTTAGTTACCAGAGAGACGCGACAGACGGTTAGTTACCAGAGAGACGCGACAGACGGCTAGTTACCAGAGAGACGACAGAAGGCTATTTACCAGAGAGACGCGACAAACGGCTAGTTACCAGAGAGACGCGACAGACGGCTAGATACCAGAGAGACGCGACAGAAGGTTAGTTACCAGAGAGACGCGACAGAAGGTTAGTTACCAGAGAGACGCGACAGACTGCGACGTCACCAGAGAGACGCGACAGACGGCTAGTTACCAGAGAGACGCGACAGAAGGTTAGTTACCAGAGAGACGCGACAGAAGGTTAGTTACCAGAGAGACGCGACAGGTTAGTTACCAGAGAGACGCGACAGGTTAGTTACCAGAGAGACGCGACAGACGGTTAGTTACCAGAGAGACGCGACAGTCGGCGACGTCACCAGAGAGACGCGACAGACGGCTAGTTACCAGAGAGACGCGACAGACGGCTAGTTACCAGAGAGACGCGACAGACAGCTAGTTACCAGAGAGACGCGACAGACGGCTAGTTACCAGAGAGACGACAGAAGGCTAGTTACCAGAGAGACGCGACAGACGGTCAGTTACCAGAGAGACGACAGAAGGCTAGTTACCAGAGAGACGCGACAGACGGCTAGTTACCAGAGAGACGCGACAGAAGGTTAGTTACCAGAGAGACGACAGAAGGTTAGTTACCAGAGAGACGCGACAGACGGTTAGTTACCAGAGAGACGGGACAGACGGTTAGTTACCAGAGAGACGCGACAGACGGCGACGTCACCAGAGAGACGCGACAGACGGCTAGTTACCAGAGAGACGCGACAGAAGGTTAGTTACCAGAGAGACGCGACAGAAGGTTAGTTACCAGAGAGACGCGACAGGTTAGTTACCAGAGAGACGCGACAGGTTAGTTACCAGAGAGACGCGACAGAAGGTTAGTTACCAGAGAGACGCGACAGACGGTTAGTTACCAGAGAGACGACAGAAGGTCAGTTACCAGAGAGACGCGACAGAAGGTCAGTTACCAGAGAGACGCGACAGACGGTTAGTTACCAGAGAGACGGGACAGACGGTTAGTTACCAGAGAGACGTGACAGACGGCGACGTCACCAGAGAGACGCAACAGACGGCTAGTTACCAGAGAGACGCGACAGAAGGTTAGTTACCAGAGAGACGCGACAGAAGGTTAGTTACCAGAGAGACGCGACAGGTTAGTTACCAGAGAGACGCGACAGGTTAGTTACCAGAGAGACGCGACAGAAGGTTAGTTACCAGAGAGACGCGACAGACGGTTAGTTACCAGAGAGACGCGACAGTCGGCGACGTCACCAGAGAGACGCGACAGACGGCTAGTTACCAGAGAGACGCGACAGACGGCTAGTTACCAGAGAGACGCGACAGACAGCTAGTTACCAGAGATACGCGACAGACGGCTAGTTACCAGAGAGACGCGACAGAAGGTTAGTTACCAGAGAGACGCGACAGACGGTTAGTTACCAGAGAGACGCGACAGTCGGCGACGTCACCAGAGAGACGCGACAGACGGCTAGTTACCAGAGAGACGCGACAGACGGCTAGTTACCAGAGAGACGCGACAGACAGCTAGTTACCAGAGAGACGCGACAGACGGCTAGTTACCAGAGAGACGACAGAAGGCTAGTTACCAGAGAGACGCGACAGACGGTCAGTTACCAGAGAGACGACAGAAGGCTAGTTACCAGAGAGACGCGACAGACGGCTAGTTACCTGAGAGACGCGACAGAAGGTTAGTTACCAGAGAGACGACAGAAGGTTAGTTACCAGAGAGACGCGACAGACGGTTAGTTACCAGAGAGACGGGACAGACGGTTAGTTACCAGAGAGACGTGACAGACGGCGACGTCACCAGAGAGACGCGACAGACGGCTAGTTACCAGAGAGACGCGACAGAAGGTTAGTTACCAGAGAGACGCGACAGAAGGTTAGTTACCAGAGAGACGCGACAGGTTAGTTACCAGAGAGACGCGACAGGTTAGTTACCAGAGAGACGCGACAGAAGGTTAGTTACCAGAGAGACGCGACAGACGGTTAGTTACCAGAGAGACGACAGAAGGTCAGTTACCAGAGAGACGACAGAAGGTCAGTTACCAGAGAGACGCGACAGACGGTTAGTTACCAGAGAGACGGGACAGACGGTTAGTTACCAGAGAGACGTGACAGACGGCGACGTCACCAGAGAGACGCAACAGACGGCTAGTTACCAGAGAGACGCGACAGAAGGTTAGTTACCAGAGAGACGCGACAGAAGGTTAGTTACCAGAGAGACGCGACAGGTTAGTTACCAGAGAGACGCGACAGGTTAGTTACCAGAGAGACGCGACAGAAGGTTAGTTACCAGAGAGACGCGACAGACGGTTAGTTACCAGAGAGACGCGACAGTCGGCGACGTCACCAGAGAGACGCGACAGACGGCTAGTTACCAGAGAGACGCGACAGACGGCTAGTTACCAGAGAGACGCGACAGACAGCTAGTTACCAGAGAGACGCGACAGACGGCTAGTTACCAGAGAGACGCGACAGAAGGTTAGTTACCAGAGAGACGCGACAGACGGTTAGTTACCAGAGAGACGCGACAGACGGCTAGTTACCAGAGAGACGCGACAGACTGCGACGTCACCAGAGAGACGCGACAGACGGCTAGTTACCAGAGAGACGCGACAGAAGGTTAGTTACCAGAGAGACGCGACAGAAGGTTAGTTACCAGAGAGACGCGACAGGTTAGTTACCAGAGAGACGCGACAGGTTAGTTACCAGAGAGACGCGACAGAAGGTTAGTCACCAGAGAGACGCGACAGACGGTTAGTTACCAGAGAGACGGGACAGACGGTTAGTTACCAGAGAGACGTGACAGACGGCGACGTCACCAGAGAGACGCGACAGACGGCTAGTTACCAGAGAGACGCGACAGAAGGTTAGTTACCAGAGAGACGCGACAGGTTAGTTACCAGAGAGACGCGACAGGTTAGTTACCAGAGAGACGCGACAGAAGGTTAGTTACCAGAGAGACGCGACAGACGGTTAGTTACCAGAGAGACGACAGAAGGTCAGTTACCAGAGAGACGACAGAAGGTCAGTTACCAGAGAGACGCGACAGACGGTTAGTTACCAGAGAGACGGGACAGACGGTTAGTTACCAGAGAGACGTGACAGACGGCGACGTCACCAGAGAGACGCGACAGACGGCTAGTTACCAGAGAGACGCGACAGAAGGTTAGTTACCAGAGAGACGCGACAGAAGGTTAGTTACCAGAGAGACGCGACAGGTTAGTTACCAGAGAGACGCGACAGGTTAGTTACCAGAGAGACGCGACAGAAGGTTAGTTACCAGAGAGACGCGACAGACGGTCAGTTACCAGAGAGACGCGACAGACGGTCAGTTACCAGAGAGACGCGACAGAAGGTTAGTTACCAGAGACGCGACAGACGGCGACGTCACCAGAGAGACGCGACAGACGGCGACGTCACCAGAGAGACGCGACAGACGGCGACGTCACCAGAGAGACGCGACAGACGGCGACGTCACCAGAGAGACGCGACAGACGGCGACGTTACCAGAGAGACGCGACAGACAGCGACGTTACCAGAGAGACACGACAGAAGATTAGTTACCAGAGAGACGCGACAGACGGTTAGTTACCAGAGAGACGCGACAGAAGGTTAGTTACCAGAGAGACGCGACAGAAGGTTAGTTACCAGAGAGACGCGACAGAAGGTTAGTTACCAGAGAGACGCGACAGACGGCTAGTTACCAGAGAGACGACAGAAGGCTAGTTACCAGAGAGACGCGACAGACGGTCAGTTACCAGAGAGACGACAGAAGGCTAGTTACCAGAGAGACGCGACAGACGGCTAGTTACCAGAGAGACGCGACAGACGGTTAGTTACCAGAGAGACGGGACAGACGGTTAGTTACCAGAGAGACGCGACAGACGGTTAGTTACCAGAGAGACGCGACAGACGGCGACGTTACCAGAGAGACGCGACAGACGGCTAGTTACCAGAGAGACGCGACAGACGCCTAGTTACCAGAGAGAGGCGACAGACGGCGACGTCACCAGAGAGACGCGACAGACGGCGACGTCACCAGAGAGACGCGACAGACGGCGACGTCACCAGAGAGACGCGACAGACGGCGACGTCACCAGAGAGACGCGACAGACGGCGACGTTACCAGAGAGACGCGACAGACGGCGACGTTACCAGAGACGCGACAGACGGCGACGTTACCAGAGACGCGACAGACGGCGACGTTACCAGAGACGCGACAGACGGCGACGTTACCAGAGACGCGACAGACGGTCAGTTACCAGAGAGACGCGACAGACGGTCAGTTACCAGAGAGACGCGACAGAAGGTCAGTTACCAGAGAGACGCGACAGAAGGTTAGTTACCAGAGACGCGACAGACGGCGACGAGACGCGACACCAGAGAGACGCGACAGACGGCGAGTTACCAGAGAGACGCGACAGACGGCAACGTTACCAGAGAGACGCGACAGACGGCGAGTTACCAGAGAGACGCGACAGACGGCGAGTTACCAGAGAGACGCGACAGACGGCGACAAGTTACCAGAGAGACGCGACAGACGGCGACGTTACCAGAGAGACGCGACAGACGGCGACGTTACCAGAGACGCGACAGACGGCGAGTTACCAGAGAGACGCGACAGACGGTCAGTTACCAGAGAGACGCGACAGACGGTCAGTTACCAGAGAGACGCGACAGAAGGTCAGTTACCAGAGAGACGCGACAGAAGGTTAGTTACCAGAGACGCGACAGACGGCGACGTTACCAGAGAGACGCGAAAGGCGGCTAGTTACCAGAGACGCGACAGACGGCGACGTTACCAAGAACGCGACAGACGGCTAGTTACCAGAGAGACGCGACAGACGGCGACGTCACCAGAGAGACGCGACAGACGGCGACGTTACCAGAGAGACGCGACAGACGGCGACGTCACCAGAGAGACGCGACAGACGGCGACGTTACCAGAGAGACGCGACAGACAGCGACGTTACCAGAGAGACACGACAGAAGGTTAGTTACCAGAGAGACGCGACAGACGGTTAGTTACCAGAGAGACGCGACAGAAGGTTAGTTACCAGAGAGACGCGACAGAAGGTTAGTTACCAGAGAGACGCGACAGAAGGTTAGTTACCAGAGAGACGCGACAGACGGCTAGTTACCAGAGAGACGACAGAAGGCTAGTTACCAGAGAGACGCGACAGACGGTCAGTTACCAGAGAGACGACAGAAGGCTAGTTACCAGAGAGACGCGACAGACGGCTAGTTACCAGAGAGACGCGACAGACGGTTAGTTACCAGAGAGACGGGACAGACGGTTAGTTACCAGAGAGACGCGACAGACGGTTAGTTACCAGAGAGACGCGACAGACGGCGACGTTACCAGAGAGACGCGACAGACGGCTAGTTACCAGAGAGACGCGACAGACGCCTAGTTACCAGAGAGACGCGACAGACGGCGACGTTACCAGAGAGACGCGACAGACGGCGACGTTACCAGAGAGACGCGACAGACGGCGTTACCAGAGAGACGCGACAGACGGCGACGTCACCAGAGAGACGCGACAGACGGCGACGTTACCAGAGAGACGCGACAGACGGCGACGTTACCAGAGACGCGACAGACGGCGACGTTACCAGAGACGCGACAGACGGCGACGTTACCAGAGACGCGACAGACGGCGACGTTACCAGAGACGCGACAGACGGTCAGTTACCAGAGAGACGCGACAGACGGTCAGTTACCAGAGAGACGCGACAGAAGGTCAGTTACCAGAGAGACGCGACAGAAGGTTAGTTACCAGAGACGCGACAGACGGCGACGTCACCAGAGAGACGCGACAGACGGCGACGTCACCAGAGAGACGCGACAGACGGCGACGTCACCAGAGAGACGCGACAGACGGCGACGTTACCAGAGAGACGCGACAGACGGCGAGTTACCAGAGAGACGCGACAGAGAGACGACGCGAGTTACCAGAGAGACGCGACAGACGGCGACGTTACCAGAGACGCGACAGACGGCGACGTTACCAGAGACGCGACAGACGGCGACGTTACCAGAGACGCGACAGACGGTCAGTTACCAGAGAGACGCGACAGACGGTCAGTTACCAGAGAGACGCGACAGAAGGTCAGTTACCAGAGAGACGCGACAGAAGGTTAGTTACCAGAGACGCGACAGACGGCGACGTTACCAGAGAGACGCGACAGGCGGCTAGTTACCAGAGACGCGACAGACGGCGACGTTACCAAGAACGCGACAGACGGCTAGTTACCAGAGAGACGCGACAGACGGCGACGTTACCAGAGAGACGCGACAGACGGCTAGTTACCAAATCAAAATCAAATCAAATCAAATTTATTTATATAGCCCTTCGTACATCAGCTGATATCTCAAAGGCTGTACAGAAACGCAGACAAAACCCCAAACAGAAACAATGCAGGTTAGTAAGAAGACACGGTGGCTAGGAAAACTCCAGACTAGAAAGGCCAAAACCTAGCGAAACCTAGAGAGAGAACAGGCTATGTGGGGTGGCAGTCCTCTTCTGAGAGCGCGACAGAGATTATAACAGAACATGACCAGAGATGTTCAAATGTTCATAAATGACCAGAGAGACGTCAGAATAGTAATAAGGCAGAACAGTTGAAACTGAGCAGCAGACATGGCCAGGTGGACTGGGGACAGCAAGGAGACGTCAGGTAGTCCAGGGGCACGGTCCCAGGGCTCAGGTCCTCCGAGAGAGAGAGAAAGAAAGAGAGAATTAGAGAGAGCATATGTGGGGTGGCCAGTCCTCTTCTGGCTGTGCCAGGGTGGAGATTATAACAGAACGAAGATGTTCAAATGTTCATAAATGACCAGCATGGTTGAATTAGTAAGGCAGAACAGTTGAAACTGAGCAGCAGATGGCCAGGTGGACTGGGGACAGCAAGGAGTTACCATGTCAGGTAGTCCTGACATGGTCCTAGGGCCCAGGCCAGTTGAAACGCGCAGCAGCATGGCCAGGTGGACTGGGGACAGCAAGGAGTCAGTTACAGAGAGACGTCAGGTAGCCAGAGAGACGCGACAGACGGTTAGTTACCAGAGAGACGCGACAGACGGTTAGTTACCAGAGAGACACGACAGACGGCTAGTTACCAGAGAGACGACAGAAGGCTATTTACCAGAGAGACGCGACAAACGGCTAGTTACCAGAGAGACGCGACAGACGGCTAGATACCAGAGAGACGCGACAGAAGGTTAGTTACCAGAGAGACGCGACAGAAGGTTAGTTACCAGAGAGACGACAGAAGGCTAGTTACCAGAGAGACGCGACAGACGGTCAGTTACCAGAGAGACGACAGAAGGCTAGTTACCAGAGAGACGCGACAGACGGCTAGTTACCAGAGAGACGCGACAGAAGGTTAGTTACCAGAGAGACGACAGAAGGTTAGTTACCAGAGAGACGACAGAAGGTCAGTTACCAGAGAGACGACAGAAGGTCAGTTACCAGAGAGACGCGACAGACGGTTAGTTACCAGAGAGACGGGACAGACGGTTAGTTACCAGAGAGACGCGACAGACGGTTAGTTACCAGAGAGACGCGACAGACGGCGACGTTACCAGAGAGACGCGACAGACGGCTAGTTACCAGAGAGATGCGACAGACGCCTAGTTACCAGAGAGAGGCGACAGACGGCGACGTCACCAGAGAGACGCGACAGACGGCGACGTCACCAGAGAGACGCGACAGACGGCGACGTCACCAGAGAGACGCGACAGACGGCGACGTCACCAGAGAGACGCGACAGACGGCTAGTTACCAGAGAGACGCGACAGACTGCGACGTCACCAGAGAGACGCGACAGACGGCTAGTTACCAGAGAGACGCGACAGAAGGTTAGTTACCAGAGAGACGCGACAGAAGGTTAGTTACCAGAGAGACGCGACAGGTTAGTTACCAGAGAGACGCGACAGGTTAGTTACCAGAGAGACGCGACAGAAGGTTAGTTACCAGAGAGACGCGACAGACGGTTAGTTACCAGAGAGACGCGACAGTCGGCGACGTCACCAGAGAGACGCGACAGACGGCTAGTTACCAGAGAGACGCGACAGACGGCTAGTTACCAGAGAGACGCGACAGACAGCTAGTTACCAGAGAGACGCGACAGACGGCTAGTTACCAGAGAGACGACAGAAGGCTAGTTACCAGAGAGACGCGACAGACGGTCAGTTACCAGAGAGACGACAGAAGGCTAGTTACCAGAGAGACGCGACAGACGGCTAGTTACCAGAGAGACGCGACAGAAGGTTAGTTACCAGAGAGACGCGACAGAAGGTTAGTTACCAGAGAGACGACAGAAGGTTAGTTACCAGAGAGACGCGACAGAAGGTTAGTTACCAGAGAGACGCGACAGAAGGGTAGTTATCAGAGAGACACGACAGACGGCGACGTCACCAGAGAGACGCGACAGACGGTTAGTTACCAGAGAGACGCGACAGACGGTCAGTTACCAGAGAGACGCGACAGACGGCTAGTTACCAGAGAGACGCGACAGACAGCGACGTTACCAGAGAGACGCGACAGACGGCGAGTTACCAGAGAGACGCGACAGGCGGCGAGAGAGGCGATGAGTTACCAGAGAGACGCGACAGACGGCGACGTTACCAGAGACGCGACAGACGGTCGACGTTACCAGAGAGACGCGACAGACGGCAGATTACCAGAGAGACGCGACAGACGGCGACGTTACCAGAGAGACGCGACAGACGGCTAGTTACCAGAGACGCGACAGACGGTCAGTTACCAGAGAGACGCGACAGACGGTCAGTTACCAGAGAGACGCGACAGAAGGTTAGTTACCAGAGAGACGCGACAGAAGGTTAGTTACCAGAGAGACGCGACAGAAGGTTAGTTACCAGAGAGACGCGACAGAAGGTTAGTTACCAGAGAGACGCGACAGAAGGGTAGTTATCAGAGAGACGCGACAGACGGCGACGTCACCAGAGAGACGCGACAGACGGTTAGTTACCAGAGAGACGCGACAGACGGTGAGTTACCAGAGAGACGCGACAGACGGCTAGTTACCAGAGAGACGCGACAGACAGCGACGTTACCAGAGAGACGCGACAGACGGCGACGTTACCAGAGAGACGCGACAGACGGCGACGTTACCAGAGAGACGCGACAGACGGCGAGTTACCAGAGAGACGCGACAGACGGTTAGTTACCAGAGAGACGCGACAGACGGTTAGTTACCAGAGAGACGCGACAGACGGCGACGTTACCAGAGAGACGCGACAGACGGTAGTTACCAGAGACGCGACAGACGGTCAGTTACCAGAGAGACGCGACAGACGGTCAGTTACCAGAGAGACGCGACAGAAGGTTAGTTACCAGAGAGACGCGACAGAAGGTTAGTTACCAGAGAGACGCGACAGAAGGTTAGTTACCAGAGAGACGCGACAGAAGGTTAGTTACCAGAGAGACGCGACAGAAGGTTAGTTACCAGAGAGACGCGACAGAAGGTTAGTAACCAGAGAGACGCGACAGAAGGTTAGTTACCAGAGAGACGCGACAGAAGGTTAGTTACCAGAGAGACGCGACAGAAGGTTAGTTACCAGAGAGACGCGACAGAAGGTTAGTAACCAGAGAGACGCGACAGACGGCGACGTCACCAGAGAGACGCGACAGACGGTTAGTTACCAGAGAGACGCGACAGACGGCTAGTTACCAGAGAGACGCGACAGACGGCTAGTTACCAGAGAGACGCGACAGACGGCTAGTTACCAGAGAGACGCGACAGACGGTCAGTTACCAGAGAGACGCGACAGACGGCTAGTTACCAGAGAGACGCGACAGACGGCTAGTTACCACAGAGACGCGACAGACGGCTAGTTACCAGAGACGCGACAGACGGCTAGTTACCAGAGACGCGACAGACGGTCAGTTACCAGAGAGACGCGACAGACGGCGACGTTACCAGAGAGACGCGACAGGTTAGTTACCAGAGCGACGCGACAGACGGTTAGTTACCAGAGAGACGCGACAGACGGTTAGTTACCAGAGAGTCGCGACAGACGGCTAGTTACCAGAGACGCGACAGACGGCTAGTTACCAGAGACGCGACAGACGGTTAGTTACCAGAGACGCGACAGACGGCTAGTTACCAGAGAGACGCGACAGACAGCGACGTCACAAGACGCGACAGACGGCTAGTTACCAGAGAGACGCGACAGACGGTCAGTTACCAGAGAGACGCGACAGACGGCGACGTTACCAGAGAGACGCGACAGACGGCTAGTTACCAGAGACGCGACAGACGGTCAGTTACCAGAGAGACGCGACAGACGGTCAGTTACCAGAGAGACGCGACAGAAGGTTAGTTACCAGAGAGACGCGACAGAAGGTTAGTTACCAGAGAGACGCGACAGAAGGTTAGTTACCAGAGAGACGCGACAGAAGGTTAGTTACCAGAGAGACGCGACAGAAGGTTAGTTACCAGAGAGACGCGACAGAAGGTTAGTTACCAGAGAGACGCGACAGACGGTCAGTTACCAGAGAGACGCGACAGACGGCTAGTTACCAGAGAGACGCGACAGACAGCGACGTTACCAGAGAGACGCGACAGACGCCGACGTTACCAGAGAGACGCGACAGGCGAGCGACAGACGGCGACCAGAGAGACGCGACAGACGGCGACGTTACCAGAGACGCGACAGACGGTCAGTTACCAGAGAGACGCGACAGACGGTCAGTTACCAGAGAGACGCGACAGACGGCGACGTTACCAGAGAGACGCGACAGACGGCTAGTTACCAGAGACGCGACAGACGGTCAGTTACCAGAGAGACGCGACAGACGGTCAGTTACCAGAGAGACGCGACAGAAGGTTAGTTACCAGAGAGACGCGACAGAAGGTTAGTTACCAGAGAGACGCGACAGAAGGTTAGTTACCAGAGAGACGCGACAGAAGGTTAGTTACCAGAGAGACGCGACAGAAGGGTAGTTATCAGAGAGACACGACAGACGGCGACGTCACCAGAGAGACGCGACAGACGGTTAGTTACCAGAGAGACGCGACAGACGGTCAGTTACCAGAGAGACGCGACAGACGGCTAGTTACCAGAGAGACGCGACAGACAGCGACGTTACCAGAGAGACGCGACAGACGGCGACGTTACCAGAGAGACGCGACAGGCGGCGACGTTACCAGAGAGACGCGACAGACGGCGACGTTACCAGAGACGCGACAGACGGTCAGTTACCAGAGAGACGCGACAGACGGTCAGTTACCAGAGAGACGCGACAGACGGCGACGTTACCAGAGAGACGCGACAGACGGCTAGTTACCAGAGACGCGACAGACGGTCAGTTACCAGAGAGACGCGACAGACGGTCAGTTACCAGAGAGACGCGACAGAAGGTTAGTTACCAGAGAGACGCGACAGAAGGTTAGTTACCAGAGAGACGCGACAGAAGGTTAGTTACCAGAGAGACGCGACAGAAGGTTAGTTACCAGAGAGACGCGACAGAAGGTTAGTTACCAGAGAGACGCGACAGAAGGTTAGTAACCAGAGAGACGCGACAGAAGGTTAGTTACCAGAGAGACGCGACAGAAGGTTAGTTACCAGAGAGACGCGACAGAAGGTTAGTTACCAGAGAGACGCGACAGAAGGTTAGTAACCAGAGAGACGCGACAGACGGCGACGTTACCAGAGAGACGCGACAGACGGTTAGTTACCAGAGAGACGCGACAGACGGCTAGTTACCAGAGAGACGCGACAGACGGCTAGTTACCAGAGAGACGCGACAGACGGCTAGTTACCAGAGAGACGCGACAGACGGTCAGTTACCAGAGAGACGCGACAGACGGCTAGTTACCAGAGAGACGCGACAGACGGCTAGTTACCAGAGAGACGCGACAGACGGCTAGTTACCAGAGACGCGACAGACGGCTAGTTACCAGAGACGCGACAGACGGTCAGTTACCAGAGAGACGCGACAGACGGCGACGTTACCAGAGAGACGCGACAGGTTAGTTACCAGAGCGACGCGACAGACGGTTAGTTACCAGAGAGACGCGACAGACGGTTAGTTACCAGAGAGACGCGACAGACGGCTAGTTACCAGAGACGCGACAGACGGCTAGTTACCAGAGACGCGACAGACGGTTAGTTACCAGAGACGCGACAGACGGCTAGTTACCAGAGAGACGCGACAGACAGCGACGTCACAAGACGCGACAGACGGCTAGTTACCAGAGAGACGCGACAGACGGTCAGTTACCAGAGAGACGCGACAGACGGCGACGTTACCAGAGAGACGCGACAGACGGCTAGTTACCAGAGACGCGACAGACGGTCAGTTACCAGAGAGACGCGACAGACGGTCAGTTACCAGAGAGACGCGACAGAAGGTTAGTTACCAGAGAGACGCGACAGAAGGTTAGTTACCAGAGAGACGCGACAGAAGGTTAGTTACCAGAGAGACGCGACAGAAGGTTAGTTACCAGAGAGACGCGACAGAAGGTTAGTTACCAGAGAGACGCGACAGAAGGTTAGTAACCAGAGAGACGCGACAGACGGCGACGTCACCAGAGAGACGCGACAGACGGTTAGTTACCAGAGAGACGCGACAGACGGCTAGTTACCAGAGAGACGCGACAGACGGCTAGTTACCAGAGAGACGCGACAGACGGCTAGTTACCAGAGAGACGCGACAGACGGTCAGTTACCAGAGAGACGCGACAGACGGCTAGTTACCAGAGAGACGCGACAGACGGCTAGTTACCAGAGAGACGCGACAGACGGCTAGTTACCAGAGACGCGACAGACGGCTAGTTACCAGAGACGCGACAGATGGTCAGTTACCAGAGAGACGCGACAGACGGCGACGTTACCAGAGAGACGCGACAGGTTAGTTACCAGAGAGACGCGACAGACGGTTAGTTACCAGAGAGACGCGACAGACGGTTAGTTACCAGAGAGACGCGACAGACGGCTAGTTACCAGAGACGCGACAGACGGCTAGTTACCAGAGACGCGACAGACGGTTAGTTACCAGAGACGCGACAGACGGCTAGTTACCAGAGAGACGCGACAGACGGCTAGTTACCAGAGAGACGCGACAGAAGGTTAGTTACCAGAGAGACGCGACAGAAGGTTAGTTACCAGAGAGACGCGACAGAAGGTTAGTTACCAGAGAGACGCGACAGAAGGTTAGTTACCAGAGAGACGCGACAGAAGGGTAGTTATCAGAGAGACGCGACAGACGGCGACGTCACCAGAGAGACGCGACAGACGGTTAGTTACCAGAGAGACGCGACAGACGGTCAGTTACCAGAGAGACGCGACAGACGGCTAGTTACCAGAGAGACGCGACAGACAGCGACGTTACCAGAGAGACGCGACAGACGGCGACGTTACCAGAGAGACGCGACAGGCGGCGACGTTACCAGAGAGACGCGACAGACGGCGACGTTACCAGAGACGCGACAGACGGTCAGTTACCAGAGAGACGCGACAGACGGTCAGTTACCAGAGAGACGCGACAGACGGCGACGTTACCAGAGAGACGCGACAGACGGCTAGTTACCAGAGACGCGACAGACGGTCAGTTACCAGAGAGACGCGACAGACGGTCAGTTACCAGAGAGACGCGACAGAAGGTTAGTTACCAGAGAGACGCGACAGAAGGTTAGTTACCAGAGAGACGCGACAGAAGGTTAGTTACCAGAGAGACGCGACAGAAGGTTAGTTACCAGAGAGACGCGACAGAAGGTTAGTTACCAGAGAGACGCGACAGAAGGTTAGTAACCAGAGAGACGCGACAGAAGGTTAGTTACCAGAGAGACGCGACAGAAGGTTAGTTACCAGAGAGACGCGACAGAAGGTTAGTTACCAGAGAGACGCGACAGAAGGTTAGTAACCAGAGAGACGCGACAGACGGCGACGTCACCAGAGAGACGCGACAGACGGTTAGTTACCAGAGAGACGCGACAGACGGCTAGTTACCAGAGAGACGCGACAGACGGCTAGTTACCAGAGAGACGCGACAGACGGCTAGTTACCAGAGAGACGCGACAGACGGTCAGTTACCAGAGAGACGCGACAGACGGCTAGTTACCAGAGAGACGCGACAGACGGCTAGTTACCAGAGAGACGCGACAGACGGCTAGTTACCAGAGACGCGACAGACGGCTAGTTACCAGAGACGCGACAGACGGTCAGTTACCAGAGAGACGCGACAGACGGCGACGTTACCAGAGAGACGCGACAGGTTAGTTACCAGAGAGACGCGACAGACGGTTAGTTACCAGAGAGACGCGACAGACGGTTAGTTACCAGAGAGACGCGACAGACGGCTAGTTACCAGAGACGCGACAGACGGCTAGTTACCAGAGACGCGACAGACGGTTAGTTACCAGAGACGCGACAGACGGCTAGTTACCAGAGAGACGCGGCAGACAGCGACGTCACCAGACGCGACAGACGGCTAGTTACGAGAGAGACGCGACAGACGGTCAGTTACCAGAGAGACGCGACAGACGGCGACGTTACCAGAGAGACGCGACAGACGGCTAGTTACCAGAGACGCGACAGACGGTCAGTTACCAGAGAGACGCGACAGACGGTCAGTTACCAGAGAGACGCGACAGAAGGTTAGTTACCAGAGAGACGCGACAGAAGGTTAGTTACCAGAGAGACGCGACAGAAGGTTAGTTACCAGAGAGACGCGACAGAAGGTTAGTTACCAGAGAGACGCGACAGAAGGTTAGTAACCAGAGAGACGCGACAGACGGCGACGTCACCAGAGAGACGCGACAGACGGTTAGTTACCAGAGAGACGCGACAGACGGCTAGTTACCAGAGAGACGCGACAGACGGCTAGTTACCAGAGAGACGCGACAGACGGCTAGTTACCAGAGAGACGCGACAGACGGTCAGTTACCAGAGAGACGCGACAGACGGCTAGTTACCAGAGAGACGCGACAGACGGCTAGTTACCAGAGAGACGCGACAGACGGCTAGTTACCAGAGACGCGACAGACGGCTAGTTACCAGAGACGCGACAGACGGTCAGTTACCAGAGAGACGCGACAGACGGCGACGTTACCAGAGAGACGTGACAGGTTAGTTACCAGAGAGACGCGACAGACGGTTAGTTACCAGAGAGACGCGACAGACGGTTAGTTACCAGAGAGACGCGACAGACGGCTAGTTACCAGAGACATTACATTTACATTTACATTTAAGTCATTTAGCAGACGCTCTTATCCAGAGCGACTTACAAATTGGTGCATTCACCTTATGACCTCCAGTGGAACAGTAGTGCATCTAAATCTTTTCAGGGGGAGGGGGGGTGAGAGGGATTACTTTATCCTATCCTAGGTATTCCTTAAAGAGGTGGGGTTTCAGGTGTCTCCGGAAGGTGGTGATTGACTCCGCTGTCCTGGCGTCGTGAGGGAGTTTGTTCCACCATTGGGGGCCAGAGCAGCGAACAGTTTTGACTGGGCTGAGCGGGAACTGTACTTCCTCAGTGGTAGGGAGAGCAGGCCAGAGGTGGATGAACGCAGTGCCCTTGTTTGGGTGTAGGGCCTGATCAGAGCCTGGAGGTACTGAGGTGCCGTTCCCCTCACAGCTCCGTAGGCAAGCACCATGGTCTTGTAGCGGATGCGAGCTTCAACTGGAAGCCAGTGGAGGGAGCGGAGGAGCGGGGTGACGTGAGAGAACTTGGGAAGGTTGAACACCAGACGGGCTGCGAGACGTTCTGGATGAGTTGTAGGGGTTTAATGGCACAGGCAGGGAGCCCAGCCAACAGCGAGTTGCAGTAATCCAGACGGGAGATGACAAGTGCCTGGATTAGGACCTGCGCCGCTTCCTGTGTGAGGCAGGGTCGTTACCAGAGAGACTCTGCGGATGTTGTAGAGCATGAACCTACAGGAACGGGCCACCGCCTTGATGTTAGTTGAGAACGACAGGGTGTTGTCCAGGATCACGCCAAGGTTCTTAGCGCTCGGGAGGAGGACACAATGGAGTTGTCAACCGTGATGGCGAGATCATGGAACGGGCAGTCCTTCCCCGGGAGGAAGAGCAGCTCCGTCTTGCCGAGGTTCAGCTTGAGGTGGTGATCCGTCATCCACACGGATATGTCTGCCAGACATGCAGAGATGCGATTACCAGAGAGACCACCTGGTCATCAGAAGGGGGAAAGGAGAAGATTAATTGTGTGTCGTCTGCATAGCAATGATAGGAGAGACCATGTGAGGTTATGACAGAGCCAAGTGACTTGGTGTATAGCGAGAATAGGAGAGGGCCTAGAACAGGGGCCTGGGGGACACCAGTGGTGAGAGCACGTGGTGTGGAGACGGATTCTCGCCACGCCACCTGGTAGGAGCGACCTGTCAGGTAGGACGCAATCCAGAGCGTGGGCCGAGACGCCGAGAGATGCCCAACTCGGAGAGGGTGGAGAGGAGGATCTGATGGTTCACAGTAGAAGGCAGCCGATAGGTCTAGAAGGATGAGAGCAGAGGAGAGAGAGTTAGCTTTAGCAGTGCGGAGCGCCTCCGTGATACAGAGAAGAGGCAGTCTCAGTTGAATGACTAGTCTTGAAATCTGACTGATTTGGATCAAGAAGGTCATTCTGAGAGAGATAGAGAGACGGGAGAGCTGGCCAAGGACGGCACGTTCAAGAGTTTTGGAGAGAAAAGAAAGAAGGGATACTGGTCTGTAGTTGTTGACATCGGAGGGATCGAGAAGGTTTTTTCAGAAGGGGTGCAACTCTCGCTCTCTTGAAGACGGAAGGGACGTAGCCAGCGGTCAGGGATGAGTTGATGAGCGAGGTGAGGTAAGGGAGGAGGTCTCCGAAATGGTCTGGAGAAGAGAGGAGGGGATAGGGTCAAGCGGGCAGGTTGTAGGGACGGCCGGCCGTCACAAGACGCGAGATTTCATCTGGAGAGAGAGGGGAGAAAGAGGTCAGAGCACAGGGTAGGGCAGTGTGAGCAGAACCAGCGGTGTCGTTTGACTTAGCAAACGAGGATCGGATGTCGTCGACCTTCTTTTCAAAATGGTTGACGAAGTCATCTGCAGAGAGGGAGGAGGGGGAGGGGGAGGAGGATTCAGGAGGGAGGAGAAGGTTGCAAAGAGCTTCCTAGGGTTAGAGGCAGATGCTTGGAATTTAGAGTGGTAGAAAGTGGCTTTAGCAGCAGAGAGAGAAGAGGAAAATGTAGAGAGGAGGGAGTGAAAGGATGTCAGGTCCGCAGGGAGACGCGAGAAGGTCCTCCATTTCCAGCTCGGCTGCCCGGAGCCCTGTTCTGTGAGCTCGCAATGAGTCGACGCGAGCCACGGAGCGGGAGGGAGGACCGAGCCGGCCTGGAGGATAGGGGACATAGAGAGTCAAAGGATGCAGAAAGGGAGGAGAGGAGGGTTGAGGAGGCAGAATCAGGAGATAGGTTGGAGAAGGTTTGAGCAGAGGGAAGAGATGATAGGATGGAAGAGGAGAGAGGTTAGCGGGGAGAGAGAGCGAAGGTTGGGACGGCGCGATACCATCCGAGTAGGGGCAGTGTGGGAAGTGTTGGATGAGAGCGAGAGGGAGAAGGATACAAGGTAGTGGTCGGAGACTTGGAGGGGAGTTGCAACGAGGTTAGTGGAAGAACAGCATCTAGTAAAGATGAGGTCGAGCGTATTTCCTGCCTTGTGAGTAGGGGGGGAAGGTGAGAGGGTGAGGTCAAAAGAGGAGAGGAGTGGAAAGAAGGAGGCAGAGAGGAATGAGTCAAAGGTAGGCGTGGGGAGGTTAAAGTCGCCCAGAACTGTGAGAGGTGAGCCGTCCTCAGGAAAGAGAGACGCGACAGACGGCTAGTTACCAGAGACGCGACAGACGGTTAGTTACCAGAGACGCGACAGACGGTTAGTTACCAGAGACGCGACAGACGGCTAGTTACCAGAGAGACGCGACAGACAGCGACGTCACCAGACGCGACAGACGGCTAGTTACCAGAGAGACGCGACAGACGGCGACGTCACCAGACGCGACAGACGGTTAGTTACCAGAGAGACGCGACAGAAGGTTAGTTACCAGAGAGACGCGACAGGTTAGTTACCAGAGAGACGCGACAGACGGTTAGTTACCAGAGAGACGCGACAGACGGCTAGTTACCAGAGAGACGCGACAGACGGCTAGTTACCAGAGAGACGCGACAGACGGCTAGTTACCAGAGAGACGCGACAGACGGCTAGTTACCAGAGAGACGCGACAGACGGCGACGTTACCAGAGAGACGCGACAGACGGCGACGTTACCAGAGACGTGACAGACGGCTAGTTACCAGAGACGCGACAGACGGCTAGTTACCAGAGACGCGACATACGGCTAGTTACCAGAGAGACGCGACAGACGGCTAGTTACCAGAGAGACGCGACAGACGGCTAGTTACCAGAGAGACGCGACAGACGGCTAGTTACCAGAGAGACGCGACAGAAGGTTAGTTACCAGAGAGACGCGACAGAAGGTTAGTTACCAGAGAGACGCGACAGAAGGTTAGTTACCAGAGAGACGCGACAGAAGGGTAGTTATCAGAGAGACGCGACAGACGGCGACGTCACCAGAGAGACGCGACAGACGGTTAGTTACCAGAGAGACGCGACAGACGGTCAGTTACCAGAGAGACGCGACAGACGGCTAGTTACCAGAGAGACGCGACAGACAGCGACGTTACCAGAGAGACGCGACAGACGGCGACGTTACCAGAGAGACGTGACAGGCGGCGACGTTACCAGAGAGACGCGACAGACGGCGACGTTACCAGAGACGCGACAGACGGTCAGTTACCAGAGAGACGCGACAGACGGTCAGTTACCAGAGAGACGCGACAGACGGCGACGTTACCAGAGAGACGCGACAGACGGCTAGTTACCAGAGACGCGACAGACGGTCAGTTACCAGAGAGACGCGACAGACGGTCAGTTACCAGAGAGACGCGACAGACGGCGACGTTACCAGAGAGACGCGACAGACGGCTAGTTACCAGAGACGCGACAGACGGTCAGTTACCAGAGAGACGCGACAGACGGCGACGTTACCAGAGAGACGCGACAGGTTAGTTACCAGAGAGACGCGACAGATGGTTAGTTACCAGAGAGATGCGACAGACGTTTAGTTACCAGAGAGACGCGACAGACGGTTAGTTACCAGAGAGACGCGACAGAAGGTTAGTTACCAGAGAGACGCGACAGAAGGTTAGTTACCAGAGAGACGCGACAGAAGGTTAGTTACCAGAGAGACGCGACAGACGGCTAGTTACCAGAGAGACGACAGAAGGCTAGTTACCAGAGAGACGCGACAGACGATCAGTTACCAGAGACGCGACAGACGGCTAGTTACCAGAGAGACGCGACAGACGGCGACGTTACCAGAGAGACGCGACAGACGGCGACGTTACCAGAGAGACGCGACAGACGGCGTTTACCAGAGAGACGCGACAGACGGCGCGACGCGACACGTTACCAGAGAGACGCGACAGACGGCGACGTTACCAGAGACGCGACAGACGGCGACGTTACCAGAGAGACGCGACAGACGGCGACGTTACCAGAGAGACGCGACAGACGGCGACATTACCAGAGACGCGACAGACGGCGACGTTACCAGAGACGCGACAGACGGCTAGTTACCAGAGACGCGACAGACGGCGACGTTACCAGAGACGCGACAGACGGCGACGTTACCAGAGACGCGACAGAAGGCTAGTTACCAGAGAGACGCGACAGACGGCTAGTTACCAGAGAGACGCGACAGACGGCTAGTTACCAGAGAGACGCGACAGAAGGTTAGTTACCAGAGAGACGTGACAGAAGGTTAGTTACCAGAGAGACGCGACAGAAGGTTAGTTACCAGAGAGACGCGACAGAAGGGTAGTTACCAGAGAGACGCGACAGACGGCGTTACCAGAGAGACGCGACAGACGGTCAGTTACCAGAGAGACGCGACAGAAGGTTAGTTACCAGAGAGACGCGACAGAAGGTTAGTTACCAGAGAGACGCGACAGAAGGTTAGTTACCAGAGAGACGCGACAGAAGGGTAGTTACCAGAGAGACGCGACAGACGGCGACGTCACCAGAGAGACGCGACAGACGGTCAGTTACCAGAGAGACGCGACAGACGGCGACGTTACCAGAGAGACGCGACAGGTTAGTTACCAGAGAGACGCGACAGATGGTTAGTTACCAGAGAGATGCGACAGACGTTTAGTTACCAGAGAGACGCGACAGACGGTTAGTTACCAGAGAGACGCGACAGAAGGTTAGTTACCAGAGAGACGCGACAGAAGGTTAGTTACCAGAGAGACGCGACAGAAGGTTAGTTACCAGAGAGACGCGACAGACGGCTAGTTACCAGAGAGACGACAGAAGGCTAGTTACCAGAGAGACGCGACAGACGATCAGTTACCAGAGACGCGACAGACGGCTAGTTACCAGAGAGACGCGACAGACGGCTAGTTACCAGAGAGACGCGACAGACGGCTAGTTACCAGAGAGACGCGACAGACGGCGACGTTACCAGAGAGACGCGACAGACGGCGACGTTACCAGAGAGACGCGACAGACGGCGACGTTACCAGAGAGACGCGACAGACGGCGACGTTACCAGAGAGACGCGACAGACGGCGACGTTACCAGAGAGACGCGACAGACGGCGACATTACCAGAGACGCGACAGACGGCGACGTTACCAGAGACGCGACAGACGGCTAGTTACCAGAGACGCGACAGACGGCGACGTTACCAGAGACGCGACAGACGGCTAGTTACCAGAGACGCGACAGACGGCTAGTTACCAGAGAGACGCGACAGACGGCTAGTTACCAGAGAGACGCGACAGACGGCTAGTTACCAGAGAGACGCGACAGAAGGTTAGTTACCAGAGAGACGTGACAGAAGGTTAGTTACCAGAGAGACGCGACAGAAGGTTAGTTACCAGAGAGACGCGACAGAAGGGTAGTTACCAGAGAGACGCGACAGACGGCGACGTCACCAGAGAGACGCGACAGACGGTCAGTTACCAGAGAGACGCGACAGAAGGTTAGTTACCAGAGAGACGCGACAGAAGGTTAGTTACCAGAGAGACGCGACAGAAGGTTAGTTACCAGAGAGACGCGACAGAAGGGTAGTTACCAGAGAGACGCGACAGACGGCGACGTCACCAGAGAGACGCGACAGACGGTCAGTTACCAGAGAGACGCGACAGACGGTCAGTTACCAGAGAGACGCGACAGACGGTCAGTTACCAGAGAGACGCGACAGACGGTTAGTTACCAGAGAGACGCGACAGACGGCTAGTTACCAGAGAGACGCGACAGACGGCTAGTTACCAGAGAGACGCGACAGACGGCTAGTTACCAGAGAGACGCGACAGACGGCTAGTTACCAGAGACGCGACAGACGGCTAGTTACCAGAGACGCGACAGACGGTCAGTTACCAGAGAGACGCGACAGACGGTCAGTTACCAGAGAGACGCGACAGACGGCTAGTTACCAGAGAGACGCGACAGACGGCTAGTTACCAGAGAGACGCGACAGACGGCTAGTTACCAGAGACGCGACAGACGGTTAGTTACCAGGGACGCGACAGACGGCGACGTTACCAGAGAGACGCGACAGGTTAGTTACCAGAGAGACGCGACAGACGGTTAGTTACCAGAGAGACGCGACAGACGGTTAGTTACCAGAGAGACGCGACAGACGGTTAGTTACCAGAGAGACGCGACAGACGGCTAGTTACCAGAGACGCGACAGACGGCTAGTTACAAGAGACGCGACAGACGGTTAGTTACCAGAGACGCGACAGACGGCTAGTTACCAGAGAGACGCGACAGACGGCGACGTCACCAGACGCGACAGACGGTTAGTTACCAGAGAGACGCGACAGGTTAGTTACCAGAGAGACGCGACAGACGGTTAGTTACCAGAGAGACGCGACAGACGGCTAGTTACCAGAGAGACGCGACAGACGGCTAGTTACCAGAGAGACGCGACAGACGGTTAGTTACCAGAGAGACGCGACAGACGGCTAGTTACCAGAGAGACGCGACAGACGGCTAGTTACCAGAGAGACGCGACAGACGGCGTTACCAGAGAGACGCGACAGACGGCGACGTTACCAGAGAGACGCGACAGACGGCGACGTTACCAGAGAGACGCGACAGACGGCGACGTTACCAGAGAGACGCGACAGACGGCGACGTTACCAGAGAGACGCGACAGACGGCGACATTACCAGAGACGCGACAGACGGCGACGTTACCAGAGACGCGACAGACGGCTAGTTACCAGAGACGCGACAGACGGCTAGTTACCAGAGACGCGACAGACGGCTAGTTACCAGAGACGCGACAGACGGCTAGTTACCAGAGAGACGCGACAGACGGCTAGTTACCAGAGAGACGCGACAGACGGCTAGTTACCAGAGAGACTCGACAGAAGGTTAGTTACCAGAGAGACGCGACAGAAGGTTAGTTACCAGAGAGACGCGACAGAAGGTTAGTTACCAGAGAGACGCGACAGACGGCGACATTACCAGAGAGACGCGACAGACGGCGACGTTACCAGAGAGACGCGACAGACGGCGACGTTACCAGAGAGACGCGACAGACGGCGACGTTACCAGAGAGACGCGACAGACGGCGACATTACCAGAGACGCGACAGACGGCGACGTTACCAGAGACGCGACAGACGGCTAGTTACCAGAGACGCGACAGACGGCGACGTTACCAGAGACGCGACAGACGGCGACGTTACCAGAGACGCGAGAGTAGGCTAGTTACCAGAGAGACGCGACAGACGGCTAGTTACCAGAGAGACGCGACAGACGGCTAGTTACCAGAGAGACGCGACAGAAGGTTAGTTACCAGAGAGACGTGACAGAAGGTTAGTTACCAGAGAGACGCGACAGAAGGTTAGTTACCAGAGAGACGCGACAGAAGGGTAGTTACCAGAGAGACGCGACAGACGGCGACGTCACCAGAGAGACGCGACAGACGGTCAGTTACCAGAGAGACGCGACAGAAGGTTAGTTACCAGAGAGACGCGACAGAAGGTTAGTTACCAGAGAGACGCGACAGAAGGTTAGTTACCAGAGAGACGCGACAGAAGGGTAGTTACCAGAGAGACGCGACAGACGGCGACGTCACCAGAGAGACGCGACAGACGGTCAGTTACCAGAGAGACGCGACAGACGGTGACGTTACCAGAGAGACGCGACAGGTTAGTTACCAGAGAGACGCGACAGATGGTTAGTTACCAGAGAGATGCGACAGACGTTTAGTTACCAGAGAGACGCGACAGACGGTTAGTTACCAGAGAGACGCGACAGAAGGTTAGTTACCAGAGAGACGCGACAGAAGGTTAGTTACCAGAGAGACGCGACAGAAGGTTAGTTACCAGAGAGACGCGACAGACGGCTAGTTACCAGAGAGACGACAGAAGGCTAGTTACCAGAGAGACGCGACAGACGATCAGTTACCAGAGACGCGACAGACGGCTAGTTACCAGAGAGACGCGACAGACGGCTAGTTACCAGAGAGACGCGACAGACGGCTAGTTACCAGAGAGACGCGACAGACGGCGACGTTACCAGAGAGACGCGACAGACGGCGACGTTACCAGAGAGACGCGACAGACGGCGACGTTACCAGAGAGACGCGACAGACGGCGACGTTACCAGAGAGACGCGACAGACGGCGACGTTACCAGAGAGACGCGACAGACGGCGACATTACCAGAGACGCGACAGACGGCGACGTTACCAGAGACGCGACAGACGGCTAGTTACCAGAGACGCGACAGACGGCGACGTTACCAGAGACGCGACAGACGGCTAGTTACCAGAGACGCGACAGACGGCTAGTTACCAGAGAGACGCGACAGACGGCTAGTTACCAGAGAGACGCGACAGACGGCTAGTTACCAGAGAGACGCGACAGAAGGTTAGTTACCAGAGAGACGTGACAGAAGGTTAGTTACCAGAGAGACGCGACAGAAGGTTAGTTACCAGAGAGACGCGACAGAAGGGTAGTTACCAGAGAGACGCGACAGACGGCGACGTCACCAGAGAGACGCGACAGACGGTCAGTTACCAGAGAGACGCGACAGAAGGTTATTTACCAGAGAGACGCGACAGAAGGTTAGTTACCAGAGAGACGCGACAGAAGGTTAGTTACCAGAGAGACGCGACAGAAGGGTAGTTACCAGAGAGACGCGACAGACGGCGACGTCACCAGAGAGACGCGACAGACGGTCAGTTACCAGAGAGACGCGACAGACGGTCAGTTACCAGAGAGACGCGACAGACGGTCAGTTACCAGAGAGACGCGACAGACGGTTAGTTACCAGAGAGACGCGACAGACGGCTAGTTACCAGAGAGACGCGACAGACGGCTAGTTACCAGAGAGACGCGACAGACGGCTAGTTACCAGAGAGACGCGACAGACGGCTAGTTACCAGAGACGCGACAGACGGCTAGTTACCAGAGACGCGACAGACGGTCAGTTACCAGAGAGACGCGACAGACGGTCAGTTACCAGAGAGACGCGACAGACGGCGACGTTACCAGAGAGACGCGACAGACGGCGACGTTACCAAAGAGACGCGACAGGTTAGTTACCAGAGAGACGCGACAGACGGTTAGTTACCAGAGAGACGCGACAGACGGTTAGTTACCAGAGAGACGCGACAGACGGCTAGTTACCAGAGACGCGACAGACGGCTAGTTACCAGAGACGCGACAGACGGTTAGTTACCAGGGACGCGACAGACGGCGACGTTACCAGAGAGACGCGACAGACGGTCAGTTACCAGAGAGACGCGACAGACGGTCAGTTACCAGAGAGACGCGACAGACGGCGACGTTACCAGAGAGACGCGACAGACGGCTAGTTACCAGAGACGCGACAGACGGTCAGTTACCAGAGAGACGCGACAGACGGTCAGTTACCAGAGAGACGCGACAGACGGCGACGTTACCAGAGAGACGCGACAGACGGCGACGTTACCAAAGAGACGCGACAGGTTAGTTACCAGAGAGACGCGACAGACGGTTAGTTACCAGAGAGACGCGACAGACGGTTAGTTACCAGAGAGACGCGACAGACGGTTAGTTACCAGAGAGACGCGACAGACGGTTAGTTACCAGAGAGACGCGACAGACGGCTAGTTACCAGAGACGCGACAGACGGCTAGTTACCAGAGACGCGACAGACGGTTAGTTACCAGAGACGCGACAGACGGCGACGTTACCAGAGAGATGCGACAGACGGCGACGTCACCAGACGCGACAGACGGTTAGTTACCAGAGAGACGCGACAGGTTAGTTACCAGAGAGACGCGACAGACGGTTAGTTACCAGAGAGACGCGACAGACGGTTAGTTACCAGAGAGACGCGACAGACGGTTAGTTACCAGAGAGACGCGACAGACGGCTAGTTACCAGAGAGACGCGACAGACGGCTAGTTACCAGAGAGACGCGACAGACGGTTAGTTACCAGAGAGACGCGACAGACGGCTAGTTACCAGAGAGACGCGACAGACGGCGACGTTACCAGAGAGACGCGACAGACGGCGACGTTACCAGAGAGACGCGACAGACGGCGACGTTACCAGAGAGACGCGACAGACGGCGACGTTACCAGAGAGACGCGACAGACGGCGACGTTACCAGAGAGACGCGACAGACGGCGACGTTACCAGAGAGACGCGACAGACGGCGACATTACCAGAGACGCGACAGACGGCGACGTTACCAGAGACGCGACAGACGGCTAGTTACCAGAGACGCGACAGACGGCTAGTTACCAGAGACGCGACAGACGGCTAGTTACCAGAGACGCGACAGACGGCTAGTTACCAGAGAGACGCGACAGACGGCTAGTTACCAGAGAGACGCGACAGACGGCTAGTTACCAGAGAGACGCGACAGAAGGTTAGTTACCAGAGAGACGCGACAGAAGGTTAGTTACCAGAGAGACGCGACAGAAGGTTAGTTACCAGAGAGACGCGACAGAAGGGTAGTTACCAGAGAGACGCGACAGAAGGTTAGTTACCAGAGAGACGCGACAGAAGGGTAGTTACCAGAGAGACGCGACAGACGGCGACGTCACCAGAGAGACGCGACAGACGGTCAGTTACCAGAGAGACGCGACAGACGGTCAGTTACCAGAGAGACGCGACAGACGGCGACGTTACCAGAGAGACGCGACAGACGGCTAGTTACCAGAGAGACGCGACAGACGGCTAGTTACCAGAGAGACGCGACAGACGGCTAGTTACCAGAGAGACGCGACAGACGGCGACGTTACCAGAGACGCGACAGACGGTCAGTTACCAGAGAGACGCGACAGACGGTCAGTTACCAGAGAGACGCGACAGACGGCGACGTTACCAGAGAGACGCGACAGACGGCTAGTTACCAGAGACGCGACAGACGGCTAGTTACCAGGGACGCGACAGACGATTACAGTCTGTGGGATGAACCAGGACTAGATTACAGTCTATTGGATGAACCAGGACTAGATTACATTCTGTGGGATGAACCAGGACTAGATTACAGTCTGTGGGATGAACCAGGACTAGATTACAGTCTGTGGGATGAACCAGGACTAGATTACAGTCTATGGGATGAACCAGGACTAGATTACAGTCTGTGGGATGAACCAGGACTAGATTACAGTCTATGGGATGAACCAGGACTACATTACAGTCTATGGGATGAACCAGGACTAGATTACAGTCTGTGGGATGAACCAGGACTAGATTACAGTCTGTGGGATGAACCAGGACTAGATTACAGTCTGTGGGATGAACCAGGACTAGATTACAGTCTATGGGATGAACCAGGACTAGATTACAGTCTATGGGATGAACCAGGACTAGATTACAGTCTGTGGGATGAACCAGGACTAGATTACAGTCTGTGGGATGAACAAGGACTAGATTACAGTCTATGGGATGAACCAGGACTAGATTACAGTCTATGGGATGAACCAGGACTAGATTACAGTCTATGGGATGAACCAGGACTAGATTACAGTCTATGGGATGAACCAAGACTAGATTACAGTCTATGGGATGAACCAGGACTAGATTACAGTATTTACATATGAAACTTCGGCTGGCCATGCCTTCCTCCTGGCTACTCCAACCTCGGCAAACAGCTCCCCCCCCCGCCGCAGCTACTCGCCCACGCCTCCCCAGCTACTCCTTTACACAAATCCAGATAGCAGATGTTCTGAAAGAGCTGCAAAACCTGGACCCATACAAATCAGCTGGGCTTGACAATCTGGACCCCTACATATCAGCTGGGCTTGACAATCTGGACCCTCTATTTCTGAAACTGTCTGCCGCCATTGTCGCAACCCCAATTACCAGCCTGTTCAACCCCTATTACCAGCCTGTTCAACCCCTATTACCAGCCTGTTCAACCCCTATTACCAGCCTGTTCAACCCCTATTACCAGCCTGTTCAACCCCTATTACCAGCCTGTTCAACCCCTATTACCAGCCTGTTCAACCCTATTACCAGCCTGTTCAACCCCTATTACCAGCCTGTTCAACCCCTATTACCAGCCTGTTCAACCTCTATTACCAGCCTGTTCAACCTATATTACCAGCCTGTTCAACCCCTATTACCAGCCTGTTCAACCCCAATTACCAGCCTGTTCAACCTCTATTACCAGCCTGTTCAACCTCTATTACCAGCCTGTTCAACCCCTATTACCAGCCTGTTCAACCCCTATTACCAGCCTGTTCAACCCCTATTACCAGCCTGTTCAACCTCTATTACCAGCCTGTTCAACCCCTATTACCAGCCTGTTCAACCCCTATTACCAGCCTGTTCAACCCCTATTACCAGCCTGTTCAACCCCTATTACCAGCCTGTTCAACCCCTATTACCAGCCTGTTCAACCTCTATTACCAGCCTGTTCAACCCCTATTACCAGCCTGTTCAACCCCTATTACCAGCCTGTTCAACCCCTATTACCAGCCTGTTCAACCCCTATTACCAGCCTGTTCAACCCCTATTACCAGCCTGTTCAACCCCAATTACCAGCCTGTTCAACCCCTATTACCAGCCTGTTCAACCCCTATTACCAGCCTGTTCAACCCCTATTACCAGCCTGTTCAACCCCTATTACCAGCCTGTTCAACCCCTATTACCAGCCTGTTCAACCCCTATTACCAGCCTGTTCAACCCCTATTACCAGCCTGTTCAACCCCTATTACCAGCCTGTTCAACCTCTATTACCAGCCTGTTCAACCCCTATTACCAGCCTGTTCAACCCCTATTACCAGCCTGTTCAACCCCTATTACCAGCCTGTTCAACCTCTATTACCAGCCTGTTCAACCTCTATTACCAGCCTGTTCAACCCCTATTACCAGCCTGTTCAACCCCAATTACCAGCCTGTTCAACCTCTATTACCAGCCTGTTCAACCTCTATTACCAGCCTGTTCAACCCCTATTACCAGCCTGTTCAACCCCTATTACCAGCCTGTTCAACCCCTATTACCAGCCTGTTCAACCTCTATTACCAGCCTGTTCAACCCCTATTACCAGCCTGTTCAACCCCTATTACCAGCCTGTTCAACCCCTATTACCAGCCTGTTCAACCCCTATTACCAGCCTGTTCAACCCCTATTACCAGCCTGTTCAACCTCTATTACCAGCCTGTTCAACCCCTATTACCAGCCTGTTCAACCCTATTACCAGCCTGTTCAACCCCTATTACCAGCCTGTTCAACCCCTATTACCAGCCTGTTCAACCCCAATTACCAGCCTGTTCAACCTCTATTACCAGCCTGTTCAACCTCTATTACCAGCCTGTTCAACCCCTATTACCAGCCTGTTCAACCCCTATTACCAGCCTGTTCAACCCCTATTACCAGCCTGTTCAACCTCTATTACCAGCCTGTTCAACCCCTATTACCAGCCTGTTCAACCCCTATTACCAGCCTGTTCAACCCCTATTACCAGCCTGTTCAACCCCTATTACCAGCCTGTTCAACCCCTATTACCAGCCTGTTCAACCTCTATTACCAGCCTGTTCAACCCCTATTACCAGCCTGTTCAACCCCTATTACCAGCCTGTTCAACCCTATTACCAGCCTGTTCAACCCCTATTACCAGCCTGTTCAACCCCTATTACCAGCCTGTTCAACCCCAATTACCAGCCTGTTCAACCCCTATTACCAGCCTGTTCAACCCCTATTACCAGCCTGTTCAACCCCTATTACCAGCCTGTTCAACCCCTATTACCAGCCTGTTCAACCCCTATTACCAGCCTGTTCAACCCCTATTACCAGCCTGTTCAACCCCTATTACCAGCCTGTTCAACCCCTATTACCAGCCTGTTCAACCTCTATTACCAGCCTGTTCAACCCCTATTACCAGCCTGTTCAACCCCTATTACCAGCCTGTTCAACCCCTATTACCAGCCTGTTCAACCTCTATTACCAGCCTGTTCAACCTCTATTACCAGCCTGTTCAACCCCTATTACCAGCCTGTTCAACCCCAATTACCAGCCTGTTCAACCTCTATTACCAGCCTGTTCAACCTCTATTACCAGCCTGTTCAACCCCTATTACCAGCCTGTTCAACCCCTATTACCAGCCTGTTCAACCCCTATTACCAGCCTGTTCAACCTCTATTACCAGCCTGTTCAACCCCTATTACCAGCCTGTTCAACCCCTATTACCAGCCTGTTCAACCCCTATTACCAGCCTGTTCAACCCCTATTACCAGCCTGTTCAACCCCTATTACCAGCCTGTTCAACCTCTATTACCAGCCTGTTCAACCCCTATTACCAGCCTGTTCAACCCCTATTACCAGCCTGTTCAACCCCTATTACCAGCCTGTTCAACCCCTATTACCAGCCTGTTCAACCCCTATTACCAGCCTGTTCAACCCCAATTACCAGCCTGTTCAACCCCTATTACCAGCCTGTTCAACCCCTATTACCAGCCTGTTGCAACCCCTATTACCAGCCTGTTCAACCTCTATTACCAGCCTGTTGCAACCCCTATTACCAGCCTGTTCAACCCCTATTACCAGCCTGTTCAACCCCTATTACCAGCCTGTTCAACCCCTATTACCAGCCTGTTGCAACCCCTATTACCAGCCTGTTGCAACCCCCATTACCAGCCTGTTCAACCTCTATTACCAGCCTGTTGCAACCCCTATTACCAGCCTGTTCAACCCCTATTACCAGCCTGTTCAACCCCTATTACCAGCCTGTTCAACCCCTATTACCAGCCTGTTCAACCCCTATTACCAGCCTGTTCAACCCCTATTACCAGCCTGTTCAACCCCTATTACCAGCCTGTTCAACCCCTATTACCAGCCTGTTCAACCTCTCCTTTGTATCATCTGAGATCCCCAAGGATTGGAAAGCTGCCACGGTCATCCCCTTCTTCAAAGGGGAAGACACCCTGGACCCAAACTGTTACAGACCTATATCCATCCTGCCCTGCCTATCTAAGGTCTTCGAAAGCCAAGTCAACAAACAGATCACTGACCATCTCGAATCCCACCGTACCTTCTCCGCTGTGCAATCTGGTTTCCGAGCCGGTCACGGGTGCACCTCAGCCATGCTCAAGGTACTAAATGATGTCATAACCGCCATCGATAAAAGACAGTACTGTGCAGCCGTCTTCATCGACCTGGCCAAGGCTTTCGACTCTGTCAATCACCATATTCTTATCGTTAGACTCAGTAGCCTCGGTTTTTCTAATGACTGCCTTGCCTGGTTCACCAACTACTTTGCAGACAGAATTCAATGTGTCAAATCGGAGGGCATTTTGTCCGGTCCTCTGGCAGTCTATGGGGGTACCACAGTGTTCAATTCTCGGGCCGACTCTTTTCTCTGTATATATCAATGATGTCGCTCTTGCTGCGTGCGGGTGATTCCCTGATCCACCTCTACGCAGACGACACCATTCTGTATACTTCCGGCCCTTCCTTGGACACTGTGCAATCTAACCTCCAAACGAGCTTCAATGCCATACAACACTCCTTCCTTGGCCTCCAACTGCTTATAAACGCTAGTAAAACCAAATGCATGCTTTTCAACCGTTCGCTGCCTGCACCCACAAGCCCGACCAGCATCACCACCCTGGATGGTTCCGACCTGGAATATGTGGACATCTATAAGTACCTAGGTGTTGTTGGATCCTGTATTTTACATTATAGCCATTACCATATATATGATTGAATATTATCTGCTGTTGGCTTGTGTGGATGTATGTATGTGTTATGCAACATAGCTGACTTGAAACATTGTTAAAAGTATCAGGGCCATGGGACTTTCTAATGATGGAAAAATACAGAGAAGCATGAAGACAGGAACTGTTCAAATGAGTTGGGAGGGGGGCACATTCAGAGCGTGGTGTTGCGAGAACAAGCGGTCTTTTGTTAGATAACAGGAGCCAGGTGCGAGAAAACGGTATGGAGCATGAGAGCCTGGATGTTTTTGTGAAGAATCAACAACAAGTGGGACACAATCATGAAGTGGAACAACATTTATTGGATATTTCAACTTTTAACAAATCAAAAACTGAAAAATTGGGCGTGCAAAATTATTCAGCCCCTTTACTTTCAGTGCAGCAAACTCTCTCCAGAAGTTCAGTGAGGATCTCTGAATGATCCAATGTTGACCTAAATGACTAATGATGATAAATACAATCCACCTGTGTGTAATCAAGTCTCCGTATAAATGCACCTGCACTGTGATAGTCTCAGAGGTCCGTTAAAAGCGCAGAGAGCATCATGAAGAACAAGGAACACACCAGGCAGGTCCGAGATACTGTTGTGAAGAAGTTTAAAGCCGGATTTGGATACAAAAAGATTTCCCAAGCTTTAAACATCCCAAGGAGCACTGTGCAAGCGATAATATTGAAATGGAAGGAGTATCAGACCACTGCAAATCTACCAAGACCTGGCCGTCCCTCTAAACTTTCAGCTCATACAAGGAGAAGACTGATCAGAGATGCAGCCAAGAGGCCCATGATCACTCTGGATGAACTGCAGAGATCTACAGCTGAGGTGGGACACTCTGTCCATAGGACAACAATCAGTCGTATATTGCACAAATCTGGCCTTTATGGAAGAGTGGCAAGAAGAAAGCCATTTCTTAAAGATATCCATAAAAAGTGTCGTTTAAAGTTTGCCATAAGCCACCTGGGAGACACACCAAACATGTGGAAGAAGGTGCTCTGGTCAGATGAAACCAAAATGGAACTTTTTGGCAACAATGCAAAACGTTATGTTTGGCGTAAAAGCAACACAGCTCATCACCCTGAACACACCATCCCCACTGTCAAACATGGTGGTGGCAGCATCGTGGTTTGGGCCTGCTTTTCTTCAGCAGGGACAGGGAAGATGGTTAAAATTGATGGGAAGATGGATGGAGCCAAATACAGGACCATTTTGGAAGAAAACCTGATGGAGTCTGCAAAAGACCTGAGACTGGGACGGAGATTTATCTTCCAACAAGACAATGATCCAAAACATAAAGCAAAATCTACAATGGAATGGCGGGGTGGTGGCACCGGGATCCTCATCTCTCCCAAGTGGTCATTCTCTCTTTCTCCCCTTACCCATCTGTCTATCGCCTCCTTTGAATTCCATGCTGTCACAGTTACCAGCCCTTTCAAGCTTAACATCCTTATCATTTATCGCCCTCCAGGTTCCCTCGGAGAGTTCATCAATGAGCTTGATGCCTTGATAAGCTCCTTTCCTGAGGACGGCTCACCTCTCACAGTTCTGGGCGACTTTAACCTCCCCACGTCTACCTTTGACTCATTCCTCTCTGCCTCCTTCTTTCCACTCCTCTCCTCTTTTGACCTCTCCCTCTCACCTTCCCCCCCTACTCACAAGGCAGGCAATACGCTCGACCTCATCTTTACTAGATGCTGTTCTTCCACTAACCTCATTGCAACTCCCTCCAAGTCTCCGACCACTACCTTGTATCCTTTTCCCTCTCGCTCTCATCCAACACTTCCCACACTGCCCCTACTCGGATGGTATCGCGCCGTCCCAACCTTCGCTCTCTCTCCCCCGCTACTCTCTCCTCTTCCATCCTATCATCTCTTCCCTCTGCTCAAACCTTCTCCAACCTATCTCCTGATTCTGCCTCCTCAACCCTCCTCTCCTCCCTTTCTGCATCCTTTGACTCTCTATGTCCCCTATCCTCCAGGCCGGCTCGGTCCTCCCCTCCCGCTCCGTGGCTCGACGACTCATTGCGAGCTCACAGAACAGGGCTCCGGGCAGCCGAGCGGAAATGGAGGAAAACTCGCCTCCCTGCGGACCTGGCATCCTTTCACTCCCTCCTCTCTACATTTTCCTCTTCTGTCTCTGCTGCTAAAGCCACTTTCTACCACTCTAAATTCCAAGCATCTGCCTCTAACCCTAGGAAGCTCTTTGCCACCTTCTCCTCCCTCCTGAATCCTCCTCCCCCTCCCCCTCCTCCTTCTCTGCAGATGACTTCGTCAACCATTTTGAAAAGAAGGTCGACGACATCCGATCCTCGTTTGCTAAGTCAAACGACACCGCTGGTTCTGCTCACACTGCCCTACCCTGTGCTCTGACCTCTTTCTCCCATCTCTCTCCAGATGAAATCTCGCGTCTTGTGACGGCCGGCCGCCCAACAACCTGCCCGCTTGACCCTATCCCCTCCTCTCTTCTCCAGACCATTTCCGAGACCTTCTCCTTACCTCACCTCGCTCATCAACTCATCCCTGACCGCTGGCTACGTCCCTTCCGTCTTCAAGAGAGCGAGAGTTGCACCCCTTCTGAAAAACCTACAGTCGATCCCTCCGATGTCAACAACTACAGACCAGTATCCCTTCTTTCTTTTCTCTCCAAAACTCTTGAACGTGCCGTCCTTGGCCAGCTCTCCCGCTATCTCTCTCAGAATGACCTTCTTGATCCAAATCAGTCAGGTTTCAAGACTAGTCATTCAACTGAGACTGCTCTTCTCTGTATCACGGAGGCGCTCCGCACTGCTAAAGCTAACTCTCTCTCTCTGCTCTCATCCTTCTAGACCTATCGGCTGCCTTCGATACTGTGAACCATCAGATCCTCCTCTCCACCCTCTCCGAGTTGGGCATCTCCGGCGCGGCCCACGCTTGGATTGCGTCCTACCTGACAGGTCGCTCCTACCAGGTGGCGTGGCGAGAATCCGTCTCCTCACCACGTGCTCTCACCACTGGTGTCCCCCAGGGCTCTGTTCTAGGCCCTCTCCTATTCTCGCTATACACCAAGTCACTTGGCTCTGTCATAACCTCACATGGTCTCTCCTATCATTGCTATGCAGACGACACACAATTAATCTTCTCCTTTCCCCCTTCTGATGACCAGGTGGCGAATCGCATCTCTGCATGTCTGGCAGACATATCAGTGTGGATGACGGATCACCACCTCAAGCTGAACCTCGGCAAGACGGAGCTGCTCTTCCTCCCGGGGAAGGACTGCCCGTTCCATGATCTCGCCATCACGGTTGACAACTCCACTGTGTCCTCCTCCCAGAGCGCTAAGAACCTTGGCGTGATCCTGGACAATACCCTGTCGTTCTCAACTAACATCAAGGCGGTGGCCCGTTCCTGTAGGTTCATGCTCTACAACATCCGCAGAGTACGACCCTGCCTCACACAGGAAGCGGCGCAGGTCCTAATCCAGGCACTTGTCATCTCCCGTCTGGATTACTGCAACTCGCTGTTGGCTGGGCTCCCTGCCTGTGCCATTAAACCCCTACAACTCATCCAGAACGCCGCAGCCCGTCTGGTGTTCAACCTTCCCAAGTTCTCTCACGTCACCCCGCTCCTCCGCTCTCTCCACTGGCTTCCAGTTGAAGCTCGCATCCGCTACAAGACCATGGTGCTTGCCTACGGAGCTGTGAGGGGAACGGCACCTCAGTACCTCCAGGCTCTGATCAGGCCCTACACCCAAACAAGGGCACTGCGTTCATCCACCTCTGGCCTGCTCGCCTCCCTACCACTGAGGAAGTACAGTTCCCGCTCAGCCCAGTCAAAACTGTTCGCTGCTCTGGGCCCCCAATGGTGGAACAAACTCCCTCACGACGCCAGGACAGCGGAGTCAATCACCACCTTCCGGAGACACCTGAAACCCCACCTTTTAAGGAATACCTAGGATAGGATAAAGTAATCCTTCTCACCCCCCTTAAAAGATTTAGATGCACTATTGTAAAGTGGCTGTTCCACTGGATGTCATAAGGTGAATGCACCAATTTGTAAGTCGCTCTGGATAAGAGCGTCTGCTAAATGACTTAAATGTAAATGTAAATGTAAAATGGTTAAAAAATAAACATATCCAGGTGTTAGAATGGCCAAGTCAAAGTCCAGACCTGAATCCAATCGAGAATCTGCGGAAAGAACTGAAAACTGCTGTTCACAAATGCTCTCCATCCAACCTCACTGAGCTCGAGCTGTTTTGCAAGGAGGAATGGGAAAAAAATTCAGTCTCTCTATGTGCAAAACTGATAGAGACATACCCCAAGCGACTTACAGCTGTAATCGCAGCAAAAGGTGGCGCTACAAAGTATTAACTTAAGGGGGCTGAATAATTTTGCACGCCCAATTTTTCAGTTTTTGATTTGTTAAAAAAGTTTGAAATATCCAATAAATGTCGTTCCACTTCATGATTGTGTCCCACTTGTTGTTAATTCTTCACAAAAAAATACAGTTTTATATCTTTATGTTTGAAGCCTGAAATGTGGCAAAAGGTCGCAAAGTTCAAGGGGGCCGAATACTTTCGCAAGGCACTGTAGCTAATAAAAAATACATAGCATAAAATCGGTGACTCATTTTTATATTTATCCTGATACCACGCCGCCACACTTACCCTAGTAAAACTGACTATCTTACCGATCCTCGACTTCGGCGATGTCATCTACAAAATAGCTTCCAATACTCTACTCAGCAAACTGGATGCAGTTTATCACAGTGCCATCCGTTTTGCTACTAAAGCACCTGATACCACCCACCACTGCGACCTGTATGCTCTAGTTGGCTGGCCCTCGCTACATGTTCGTCTCCAGACCCACTGGCTCCAGGTCATCTACAAGTCCATGCTAGGTAAAGCTCTGCCTTCTCAGTTCACTGGTCACAATGGCAACACCCACCCGTAGCACGCGCTCCAGCAGGTGTATCTCACTGATCATCCCTAAAGCCAACACCTCATTTGGCCACCTTTTGTTCCAGTTCTCTGCTGCCTGTGACTGGAACGAATTGCAACTATCTCTGAAGTTGGAGACTTTTATCTCCCTCACCAACTTTAAACATCTGCTATCTGAGCAGCTAACCGATCGCTGCAGCTGTACATAGTCTATCGATAAATAGCCCACATACTGTTTTTATTTTATTTACTTTTCTGCTCTTTTGCGCACCAGCATCTCTACCTGCACATGTTCATCTGATCATTTATCACTCCCGTGTTAATCTGCTAAATTGTAATTATTCGCCTACCGCCTCATGCCTTTTGCACACAATGTATAAAGATTATTTTTTTCTACTGTGTTATTGACTTGTTAATTGTTTACTCCATGTGTAACTCTGTGTTGTCTGTTCACACTGCTATGCTTTATCTTGGCCAGGTCGCAGTTGCAAATGAGAACTTGTTCTCAACTAGCCTACCTGGTTAAATAAAGGTGTTCTCAACTAGCCTACCTGGTTAAATAAAGGCGAAATAAAATAAAAAAGCGGGTAAAACGGTATGTGAATCTTATTAAAGAGACCAGTGTACAATCACTATGTACATAGGGCAGATATAATTCTACATGAGTTAGTTTTCATAAACTACACGAGTTATGGTATATTTTCATTATGCCTAAATCGTTGTTACTTCAAATAATGATATTATTGAATTGTTTTTGGTTTTTGTAAACGAGCGGATATGACGTTCAGTCTGGTGAACACGCTTTGCAGATGTAAACTTGTGGCGTTCATGTGCCAATCGGAACTAGGAAACTCAGAAATGTCCGACTTGCTGACTGGTTGAAAGCGGCACGTGTACATAAGTACAACCAATACTTGCATATTCTGAAATTTCAGTGTTTCCTAGTTACGACTATTACGTGAACGTGGCAACGGGAGCAGAAACACACATGTGTTTAGCGGTTCTTATTATACCTCCGCGGTCGTAGCTGGATAAACATTTATACAAACGAATTGAATCCACATAACATTGAAGAAGAGGCGCCACCTACATCATGAATGATTTTGGAAGCTACCCTCCGCCGAACTTTGTCTCTCCTCCTCCGGGTTCGATGGTGAGTCCGCCAACGTTCCTTCCACCTCCGAGCAACTTCCAGCCCGGTATGTGGAACTGGTACGAGCCACCGTCCGAGCCGTGGAGATACAACGGCCAGGGAGAACACTGGAACTGCGGCCCCGGACCAGGTCGACCCAGAGGCTCATATGGTGAGTATTATACTAACTAGGAGAGTTATGTTTCTAGGAGCGGCCTGGTAAAGAGGCTTCTTTGCACGGTCCCTAGGTTGACACGTGCCTGGCTGAGAGCCCCTGGTGGACTACTATGACCTATACCAATCAGGTCTGTTGAAGTAAACCCTCATGACGCCAGTTAGTGGGGTAGGTCAGTAGGGCTGACCAAGCTTTGCCCCGTGTAATTTATTTATTTTTATTTCACCTTTATTTAACCAGGTAGGCTAGTTGAGAACAAGTTCTCATTTGCAACTGCGACCTGGCCAAGATAAAGCATAGCAGTGTGAACAGACAACACATGTTACACAGAGTTACACATGGAGTAAACAATTAACAAGTCAATAACACAGTAGAAAAAAGAGTCTATATACATTGTGTGCAAAAGGCATGAGGAGGTAGGCGAATAATTACAATTTAGCAGATTAACACTGGAGTGATAAATGATCAGATGGTCATGTACAGGTAGAGATATTGGTGTGCAAAAGAGCAGAAAAGTAAATAAATAAAAACACTATGGGGATGAGGTAGGTAAAATTGGGTGGGCTATTTACCGATGGACTATGTATAGCTGCAGCAATCGGTTAGCTGCTCAGATAGCAGATGTTTGAAGTTGGTGAGGGAGATAAAAGTCTCCAATTTCAGCGATTTTTGCAATTCGTTCCAGTCACAGGCAGCAGAGAACTGGAACGAAAGGCGGCCAAATGAGGTGTTGGCTTTAGGGATGATCAGTGAGATACACCTACTGGAGCGCGTGCTACGGATGGGTGTTGCCATCGTGAACTGAGATAAGGCGGAGCTTTACCTAGTAATGTACATATCATTTGGGCAGAGGAGATGCTGGTTCACGTCTGGGTTGAACCAGTATCTGGGCAGAGGAGATGCTGGTTCACTTCTGGGTTGAACCAGTATCTGGGCAGAGGAGATGCTGGTTCACGTCTGGGTTGAACCAGTATCTGGGCAGAGGAGATGCTGGTTCACGTCTGGGTTGAACCAGTATCTGGGCAGAGGAGATGCTGGTTCACGTCTGGGTTGAACCAGTATCTGGGCAGAGGAGATGCTGGTTCACGTCTGGGTTGAACCAGTATCTGGGCAGAGGAGATGCTGGTTCACGTCTGGGTTGAACCAGTATCTGGGCAGAGGAGATGCTGGTTCACGTCTGGGTTGAACCAGTATCTGGGCAGAGGAGATGCTGGTTCACGTCTGGGTTGAACCAGTATCTGGGCAGAGGAGATGCTGGTTCACGTCTGGGTTGAACCAGTATCTGGGCAGAGGAGATCCTGCATCATTATTAACAGAACAGAAGTGTCAGATTGGTGATGACTGAACTGCACCCAGCAGAAGGTCGGCAAGTCATAATATTGTTGTTTTGACCTTAGACCCACAGGCCAGAACTTCCATCGTGGACACGGAGGCGGAAGGCAGGACTATGGTCGTCCCAACAACCGTGGGAAAAAGGTAGTAAATCCACCATCAAACCAAAAGCCAGGTCTCTGATATATATTTTTATTTTTATTTCACCTTTATTTAACCAGCTAGGCTAGTTGAGAACAAGTTCTCATTTGCAACTGCGACCTGGCCAAGCTAAAACAAAGCAGTGTGACACAAACAACAACAGAGAGTTACACATGGAGTAAACAATAAACAAGCCATTAACACAGGTAACTGCAAAAATAATGATAACACTGGAGTAAATGAGGGATACAAAGTACACCGAGTGCATAAGACATGAAGAACTCTTCTCTAATATTGAGTTGCAACCCCCCCCCTTAGAACAGCCTCAGTTGGTCAAAAGCATTCCACAGGGATGCTGACCCATGTTGACTCCAATGCTACCCATAGATGTCAAGTTGGGTGGTGGACCAGTTCTTTAAATACACAGGAAACGGTTGAGTGTGAAAAACCCGGCAGCGTTGCAGTTCTTGACACCAACCTGTGCGCCTGGCACTGACTGTTTTGTCTTGCCCCCGTTCACCCTCTGAAAAGCACACAGACACAATCCATGTCTCAAGGCTTAAAAATCCTAGCCCATCTCCTCCTCTTCATCTTTAACCCATCTCCTCCTCTTCATCTTTAACCCATCTCCTCCCCTTCATCTTTAACCTGGTCTCCTCTCCTTCATATTTAACCTGGTCTCCTCCCCTTCATCTTTAACCTGGTCTCCTCCCCTTCATCTTTAACCCATCTCCTCCCCTTCATCTTTAACCAGTCTCCTCCCCTTCATCTTTAACCCATCTCCTCCCCTTCATCTTTAACCCATCTCCTCCCCTTCATCTTTAACCCATCTCCTCCCCTTCATCTTTAACCCATCTCCTCCCCTTCATCTTTAACCAGTCTCCTCCCCTTCATCTTTAACCTGGTCTCCTCCCCTTCATCTTTAACCCATCTCCTCCCCTTCATCTTTAACCAGTCTCCTCCCCTTCATCTTTAACCCGTCTCCTCCCCTTCATCTTTAACCCATCTCCTCCCCTTCATCTTTAACCCGTCTCCTCCCCTTCATCTTTAACCTGGTCTCCTCCCCTTCATCTTTAACCTGGTCTCCTCCCCTTCATCTTTAACCCATCTCCCCCCCTTCATCTTTAACCTGGTCTCCTCCCCTTCATCTTTAACTCGTCTCCTCCCCTTCATCTTTAACCAGTCTCCTCCCCTTCATCTTTAACCAGTCTCCTCCCCTTCATCTTTAACCAGTCTCCTCCCCTTCATCTTTAACCCGTCTCCTTCCCTTCATCTTTAACCCGTCTCCTCCCCTTCATCTTTAACCCGTCTCCTCCCCTTCATCTTTAACCCGTCTCCTCCCCTTCATCTTTAACCCGTCTCCTCCCCTTCATCTTTAACCCGTCTCCTCCCCTTCATCTTTAACCAGGTCTCCTCCCCTTCATCTTTAACCAGGTCTCCTCCCCTTCATCTTTAACCTGGTCTCCTCCCCTTCATCTTTAACCTGGTCTCCTCCCCTTCATCTTTAACCTGGTCTCCTCCCCTTCATCTTTAACCTGGTCTCCTCCCCTTCATCTTTAACCTGGTCTCCTCCCCTTCATCTTTAACCTGGTCTCCTCCCCTTCATCTTTAACCTGGTCTCCTCCCCTTCATCTTTAACCTGGTCTCCTCCCCTTCATCTTTAACCTGGTCTCCTCCTCTTCATATTTAACCCATCTCCTCCCCTTCATGGATGGTGGTACACAGACACACTGTGGCCCCTCATGATGATTTGTTTTTGTGTGTCCCCCATCAGTTGGCCATCCCCGTCTTAGACAGTGTAACACTCCCAATAGGGTGACTGACTGATTTGACTGTAATGGGTTCAAATGTTTTTCTTTTCTTTCCAGCAGAAAAATAAAAAAGAACCAGAGTTTTCACATTTCTGTGACCCGTGTGACCGAGGCTTCAAAAACCAAGACAAGTATGACCAACATGTCTCTGAACATGTCAAGGTAACTGATTCTCATGATCAAATTATTTTGATTTGACACGAGGTGATGAACCGAATGTAATGACATCATACTAGGTCATCAGGGTTCCAAGCTTCAAATCAAATTGTATTAGTCACATGAGCCTAATACAACAGTACTTTACAATACCTTAAAGTGAAATGCTTACTTAAGAGCCCCTAACCAACAATGCAGTTAAAAAAATATATACAAATAAGAAATATAAGTAACAAGTAATTAAAGAGCAGCAGTAAAATAACAATAGTGAGACTATATACAGGGGGGTACCGATAGAGTCAATGTGCGGGGGCACCGGTTAGTTGAGGTAATATGTAGGTAGAGTTATTAAAGTGACTATGCATAGATGATAACAGAGGAGCAGTTGTATAAAGGAGAGGGGGGGGGGCAATGCAAATAGTCTGGGTAGCCATTTTATTAGGTGTTCAGGAGTCTTATGGCTTGGGGGTAGAAGCAGTTTAGAAACCTCTTGGACCTAGACTTGGTGCTCTGGTACCGCTGGCCGTGCGGTATCAGAGAGAACAGGCTATGACTAGGGTGGCTGGAGTCTTTGACAATTTGTAGGGCCTTCCTCTGACACCGCCTGGTATAGAGGTCCTGGATGGCAGGGAGCTTGGCCTCTGTGATTCACTGAGCCGTACTCACAACCCTCTGTAGTGCGTTGCGGTCGGAGGCCGAGCAGTTGCCATACCAGGCAGTGATTCAGCCAATCAGGATGCTCTCGATGGTGCAGCTGAAGAACCTTTTGAGGATCTGAGGACCAATGCCAAATCCTTTGTCTCCTGATGGGGAATAGGTTTTGTCGTGCCCTCTTCATGACTGTCTTGGTGTGCTTGGACCATGTTATTTTTTTGGTGATGTAGACACCAAGGAACTTGAAGTTCTCAACCTGTTCCACTGCAGCCCCATCGATGAGAATGGGGGTGTGCTCGGTCCTCTTTTTTCCTGTAGTCCACAATAATCTCCGTTGTCTTGATCATGTTGAGAGAGACGTTGTTGTCCTGGCACCACACGGCCAGGTCTCTGACCTCCCTATAGGCTGTCTCGTCATTGTCGGTGATCCGGCCTCCCACTGTTGTGTCATCTGCAAATGTAATGATGGTTTTGGAGTCGTGCCTGGCCGTGCAGTCATGAGGGAACAGAGCGTACAGGAGGGGACCGAGCACGCACCCCTTAGTGTCCCCTGTGTTGAGGGTCAGCGTGGCAGATGTGTTGTTACCTACCCTCACCACCTGTTGTGGCCCGTCAGGAAGTCCAGGATCCAGTTGCAGAGGGAGGTGTTTAGTCCCAGGGTCCTTAGCTTATTGATGAGCTTTGAGGGCACTATGGTGTTGAATGCTGAGCTGTAGTCAATGAATAGCATTCTCACATAGGTGTTCCTCTAGTCCAGGTGGGAAAGGGTAGCGTGGAGTGCAAAAGAGATTGCATAATTTGTGGATCTGTTGGGTTGGTATGCAAATTGGAGTGGGTCTAGGGTTTCTGGGATAATGGTGTTGATGTGATCCATGACCAGCCTTTCAAAGCATTTCATGGCTACAGACGTGACTGCGAGTGGTCGGTAGTCATTTAGGAAGGTACCTTAGTGTTCTTGGGCACAGGGTCTATGGTGGTCTGCTTGAAACATGTTGGTATTACAGACTCGGACAGGGAGAGCTTGAAAATGTCTGTGAAGACACTTGCCAGTTGGCCAGCACATGCTCGCAGCACACATCCTGGTAATCCGTCTGGCCCTGCGGCCTTGTGAATGTTGACCTGTTTTAAGGTCTTACTCACATCGGCTGCGGAGAGCGTGTAAGCAGGAATCAGGAGGATAGAATTATAGTCAGATTTGCCAAACGGAGATAGGGCTTTGTATGCGTCTCTGTGGAGTAAAGCTTTTGCTTTTTTGACGCCTTCTGGTTGCACATTTTAACATGCTGATAGAAATTTGGTAAAATGGTCCCTGGCTACTAGGAGAGCTGCCTCTGGGTGAGCGTTAACTTGTTTGCTTATGGCGTAATACAGCTCATTCAATGCTGTCTTAGTGCCAGCCTCTGACTGTGGTGGTATGTAAACAGCTACAAAGAATACAGATAAACTCTCTAGGTAGATAGTGTGGTCTACAGCTTATCATGATATACTCTACCTCAGGTGAGCAAAAGCTCTAGACTTCCTTAGCTATCGTGCACTGGCTGTTGTTTACAAAAATACATAGACCGCCGCCCCTTGTCTTACCAGACGCCAAGTTCAGCTCATGTCACTGGGCAGGTCTCGGGCTGTGCTTCCCTTTTGTAGTCTGTAATGGTTTGCAAGCTCTGCCACATCTGACGAGTGTCAGAGCCAGTGTAGTATGATTTGATCTTAGTCCTGTATTGAAGATTTGCCTGTTTTGATGGTTCGTCGGAGGGCATAGCAGAATTTCTTATAAGCTTCCGGGTTAGAGTCCTGCTCCTTGAAAATGTTAGCTCTAGACTTTATCTCAGTGCGGATATTGCCTGTAATCCATGGCTTCTGGTTGGGGTATGTACGTACGGTCACTGTGGGGACATCGACATCAATGCACTTGTTGATGAAGCCAATGACTGATGTGGTGTACTCCTTAATGCCATCGGGGGAATCCCGGAACATATTCCAGTCTGGTAGCAAAACAGTCCTGTAGTTGAGCATCTGCGTCATCTGACCACTTTTTATTTTATTGATCTAGTTACTGGTGCTTACTGTTTTAATTTTAGCAAGAATCAGGAGAATAGAATTATGGTCAGATTTGCCAAATGGAGGGCGAGGGAGAGCTGTATGTGTCTCTGTGTGTGGAGTACAGGTGGTCCTGTTTTTAATGTGTATTTATTTATTCCAGACGCCCCGTTCCCTGCCGGTGCATCGTATAACCAGCCTCTGTTCTGTCCTGCCGGTGCATCGTATAACCAGCCTCTGTTCTATCCTGCCGGTGCATCGTATAACCAGCCTCTGTTCTATCCTGCAGGTGCATCGTATAACCAGCCTCTGTTCTATCCTGCCGGTGCAGCGTATAACCAGCCTCTGTTCTATCCTGCCGGTGCATCGTATAACCAGCCACGCCTCTGTTCTGTCCTGCCGGTGCAGCGTATAACCAGCCTCTGTTCTATCCTGCAGGTGCATCGTATAACCAGCCTCTGTTCTATCCTGCCGGTGCAGCGTATAACCAGCCTCTGTTCTATCCTGCAGGTGCATCATATAACCAGCCTCTGTTCTATCCTGCCGGTGCAGCGTATAACCAGCCTCTGTTCTATCCTGCCGGTGCAGCGTATAACCAGCCTCTGTTCTATCCTGCCGGTGCATCGTATAACCAGCCTCTGTTCTATCCTGCCGGTGCATCGTATAACCAGCCTCTGTTCTATCCTGCCGGTGCAGCGTATAACCAGCCACGCCTCTGTTCTATCCTGCCGGTGCATCGAATAACCAGCTTTGTTCTGTCCTGCCGGTGCATCGTATAACCAGCCTCTGTTCTATCCTGCCGGTGCATCGTATAACCAGCCACGCCTCTGTTCTATCCTGCCGGTGCAGCGTATAACCAGCCTCTGTTCTATTCTGCCGGTGCATCGTATAACCAGCCTCTGTTCTATCCTGCCGGTGCAGCGTATAACCAGCCACGCCTCTGTTCTATCCTGCCGGTGCATCGAATAACCAGCCTCTGTTCTGTCCTGCCGGTGCAGCGTATAACCAGCCTCTGTTCTATCCTGCCGGTGCATCGTATAACCAGCCACGCCTCTGTTCTATCCTGCCGGTGCAGCGTATAACCAGCCTCTGTTCTATCCTGCCGGTGCATCGTATAACCAGCCTCTGTTCTATCCTGCCGGTGCATCGTATAACCAGCCTCTGTTCTGTCCTGCCGGTGCATCGTATAACCAGCCTCTGTTCTGTCCTGCCGGTGCATCGTATAACCAGCCTCTGTTCTATCCTGCCGGTGCAGCGTATAACCAGCCTCTGTTCTATCCTGCCGGTGCATCGTATAACCAGCCTCTGTTCTATCCTGCCGGTGCAGCGTATAACCAGCCTCTGTTCTATTCTGCCGGTGCATCGTATAACCAGCCTCTGTTCTATCCTGCCGGTGCAGCGTATAACCAGCCACGCCTCTGTTCTATCCTGCCGGTGCATCGAATAACCAGCCTCTGTTCTGTCCTGCCGGTGCAGCGTATAACCAGCCTCTGTTCTATCCTGCCGGTGCATCGTATAACCAGCCACGCCTCTGTTCTATCCTGCCGGTGCAGCGTATAACCAGCCTCTGTTCTATCCTGCCGGTGCATCGTATAACCAGCCTCTGTTCTATCCTGCCGGTGCATCGTATAACCAGCCACGCCTCTGTTCTAATCTGCCGGTGCATCGTATAACCAGCCTCTGTTCTATCCTGCCGGTGCATCGTATAACCAGTCTCTGTTCTATCCTGCCGGGGGAGCGTATAACCAGCCACGCCTCTGTTCTGTCCTGCCGGTGCAGCGTATAACCAGCCTCTGTTCTATCCTGCCGGTGCAGCGTATAACCAGCCTCTGTTCTATCATGCCGGTGCAGCGTATAACCAGCCTCTGTTCTATCCTGCCGGTGCATCGTATAACCAGCCTCTGTTCTAGCCTGCCGGTGCAGCGTATAACCAGCCTCTGTTCTATCCTGCCGGTGCATCGTATAACCAGCCTCTGTTCTATCCTGCCGGTGCAACGTATAACCAGCCTCTGTCCTGCCGGTGCAGCGTATAACCAGCCTCTGTTCTATCCTGCCGGTGCATCGTATAACCAGCCTCTGTTCTATCCTGCCGGTGCAGCGTATAACCAGCCTCTGTCCTGCCGGTGCAGCGTATAACCAGCCTCTGTTCTATCCTGCCGGTGCATCGTATAACCAGCCTCTGTTCTATCCTGCCGGTGCATCGTATAACCAGCCTCTGTTCTGTCCTGCCGGTGCATCGTATAACCAGCCTCTGTTCTGTCCTGCCGGTGCATCGTATAACCAGCCTCTGTTCTATCCTGCCGGTGCAGCGTATAACCAGCCTCTGTTCTATCCTGCCGGTGCATCGTATAACCAGCCTCTGTTCTATCCTGCCGGTGCAGCGTATAACCAGCCTCTGTTCTATCCTGCCGGTGCATCGTATAACCAGCCTCTATCCTGCCGGTGCAGCGTATAACCAGCCTCTGTTCTATCCTGCCGGTGCATCGTATAACCAGCCTCTGTTCTATCCTGCCGGTGCAGCGTATAACCAGCCTCTGTTCTATCCTGCCGGTGCATCGTATAACCAGCCTCTGTTCTAACCTGCCGGTGCATCGTATAACCAGCCTCTGTTCTATCCTGCCGGTGCAGCGTATAACCAGCCTCTGTTCTAACCTGCCGGTGCAGCGTATAACCAGCCTCTGTTCTATCCTGCCGGTGCAGCGTATAACCAGCCTCTGTTCTGTCCTGCCGGTGCATCGTATAACCAGCCTCTGTTCTATCCTGCCGGTGCAGCGTATAACCAGCCTCTGTTCTGTCCTGCCGGTGCAGCGTATAACCAGCCTCTGTCCTGCCGGTGCAGCGTATAACCAGCCTCTGTCCTGCCGGTGCATCGTATAACCAGCCTCTGTTCTATAACCGCCTCCTCTTCACGCAAATCACAGGGATCTGGGCCTGTTCCAGAGAAAGCAGTTCAGTTGGTCCTTCAGTAAAACAGGCAAAGCATTGTGTTGGTCAACCTTCAGTAAAACAGGCAAAGCATTGTGTTGGTCTACCTTCAGTAAAACAGGCAAAGCATTGTGTTAGTCAACCTTCAGTAAAACAGGCAAAGCATTGTGTTGGTCTACCTTCAGTAAAACAGGCAAAGCATTGTGTTAGTCTACCTTCAGTAAAACAGGCAAAGCATTGTGTTAGTCTACCTTCAGTAAAACAGGCAAAGCATTGTGTTAGTCTACCTTCAGTAAAACAGGCAAAGCATTGTGTTGGTCAACCTTCAGTAAAACAGGCAAAGTATTGTGTTGGTCAACCTTCAGTAAAACAGGCAAAGCATTGTGTTGGTCAACCTTCAGTAAAACAGGCAAAGCATTGTGTTGGTCTACCTTCAGTAAAACAGGCAAAGCATTGTGTTGGTCAACCTTCAGTAAAACAGGCAAAGCATTGTGTTGGTCTACCTTCAGTAAAACAGGCAAAGCATTGTTGGTCAACCTTCAGTAAAACAGGCAAAGCATTGTGTTAGTCTACCTTCAGTAAAACAGGCAAAGCATTGTGTTGGTCAACCTTCAGTAAAACAGGCAAAGCATTGTGTTGGTCTACCTTCAGTAAAACAGGCAAAGCATTGTGTTGGTCAACCTTCAGTAAAACAGGCAAAGCATTGTGTTGGTCTACCTTCAGTAAAACAGGCAAAGCATTGTGTTGGTCTACCTTTAGTAAAACAGGCAAAGCATTGTGTTAGTCTACCTTTAGTAAAACAGGCAAAGCATTGTGTTAGTCTACCTTTAGTAAAACAGGCAAAGCATTGTTAGTCAACCTTCAGTAAAACAGGCAAAGCATTGTGTTGGTCTACCTTCAGTAAAACAGGCAAAGCATTGTTAGTCTACCTTCAGTAAAACAGGCAAAGCATTGTGTTAGTCAACCTTCAGTAAAACAGGCAAAGCATTGTGTTAGTCAACCTTCAGTAAAACAGGCAAAGCATTGTGTTGGTCTACCTTCAGTAAAACAGGCAAAGCATTGTGTTGGTCTACCTTTAGTAAAACAGGCAAAGCATTGTGTTAGTCTACCTTTAGTAAAACAGGCAAAGCATTGTGTTAGTCTACCTTTAGTAAAACAGGCAAAGCATTGTTAGTCTACCTTCAGTAAAACAGGCAAAGCATTGTGTTAGTCAACCTTCAGTAAAACAGGCAAAGCATTGTGTTGGTCTACCTTCAGTAAAACAGGCAAAGCATTGTGTTGGTCTACCTTTAGTAAAACAGGCAAAGCATTGTGTTAGTCTACCTTTAGTAAAACAGGCAAAGCATTGTGTTAGTCTACCTTTAGTAAAACAGGCAAAGCATTGTTAGTCAACCTTCAGTAAAACAGGCAAAGCATTGTGTTGGTCTACCTTCAGTAAAACAGGCAAAGCATTGTTAGTCTACCTTCAGTAAAACAGGCAAAGCATTGTGTTAGTCAACCTTCAGTAAAACAGGCAAAGCATTGTGTTAGTCAACCTTCAGTAAAACAGGCAAAGCATTGTGTTAGTCAACCTTCAGTAAAACAGGCAAAGCATTGTTAGTCAACCTTCAGTAAAACAGGCAAAGCATTGTGTTAGTCTACCTTCAGTAAAACAGGCAAAGCATTGTTAGGCTACCTTCAGTAAAACAGGCAAAGCATTGTGTTGGTCAACCTTCAGTAAAACAGGCAAAGCATTGTTAGTCAACCTTCAGTAAAACAGGCAAAGCATTGTGTTGGTCTACCTTCAGTAAAACAGGCAAAGCATTGTTAGTCTACCTTCAGTAAAACAGGCAAAGCATTGTGTTAGTCAACCTTCAGTAAAACAGGCAAAGCATTGTGTTAGTCAACCTTCAGTAAAACAGGCAAAGCATTGTTAGTCAACCTTCAGTAAAACAGGCAAAGCATTGTGTTAGTCTACCTTCAGTAAAACAGGCAAAGCATTGTTAGGCTACCTTCAGTAAAACAGGCAAAGCATTGTGTTGGTCAACCTTCAGTAAAACAGGCAAAGCATTGTTTAGTCTACCTTCAGTAAAAGAGACTTCTGTTTTATAGTGCTCAGTTGAAGACTGCAGCTTCACTGCTCATGAGAAGCTGGTCAACATTCACTGGAAAAATGTAAGTAGTCCGCCAGCCTCAGCTATTACCCATCAACCCCTCATCTATATAGAACCAAGCATTAACCTCTTCCTGTATATTCATTTTATTTGATTTAACTAGTCAAGTCGGGTTAAGAACAAATTCTTATTTCCCATGACGGCCTAGCAAAAGGCCTCCTGCGGGGACTGGGGCCTGGGATTAAAAATCAATACAATATAAATATAGGACAAAACACACATCACAACAAGAGAGACAACACTACATAAAGTGAGACCTAAGACAACAACATATCAAGGCAGCAACACATGGCAACACAACATGGTAGCAACACAACATGGTACAAACATTATTGGGCACAGTCAACAGCACAAATGTCAAGAAGGTAGAGACAACACATCACACAAAGCAGCCACAACTGTCAGCAAGAGTGTTGCTTCTATACATGTATAGAATAGCCTCCTGTCTGGAACTGCGTGTTTAACCTCCTCCTCCTCCTGTCTGGAACCGCGTGTTTAACCTCCTCCTCCTCCTGTCTGGAACCGCCTGTTTAACCTCCTCCTCCTCCTGTCTGGAACCGCGTGTTTAACCTCCTCCTGCTGTCTGGAACCGCCTGTTTAACCTCCTCCTGCTGCCTGGAACCGCCTGTTTAACCTCCTGCTGTCTGGAACCGCCTGTTTAACCTCCTCCTGCTGTCTGGAACCGCCTGTTTAACCTCCTCCTGCTGTCTGGAACCGCCTGTTTAACCTCCTCCTGCTGTCTGGAACCGCCTGTTTAACCTCCTCCTGCTGTCCGGAACGGCCTGTTTAACCTCCTCCTGCTGTCCGGAACGGCCTGTTTAACCTCCTCCTCCTCCTCCTGTCTGGAACCGCGTGTTTAACTTCCTCCTCCTCCTGTCTGGAACCGCGTGTTTGACCTCCTCCTCCTCCTGTCTGGAACCGCGTGTTTGACCTCCTCCTCCTGTCTGGAACCGCGTGTTTGACCTCCTCCTCCTGTCTGGAACCGCGTGTTTAACCTCCTCCTCCTCCTCCTGTCTGGAACCGCGTGTTTAACCTCCTCCTCCTGTCTGGAACCGCGTGTTTAACCTCCTCCTCCTGTCTGGAACCGCGTGTTTGACCTCCTCCTCCTGTCTGGAACCGCGTGTTTAACCTCCTCCTCCTCCTGTCTGGAACCGCGTGTTTGACCTCCTCCTCCTGTCTGGAACCGCGTGTTTAACCTCCTCCTCCTCCTGTCTGGAACCGCGTGTTTGACCTCCTCCTCCTCCTGTCTGGAACAGCGTGTTTAACCTCCTCCCCCTCCTCCTGTCTGGAACCGCGTGTTTAACCTCCTCCCCCTCCTCCTGTCTGGAACCGCGTGTTTAACCTCCTCCTCCTCCTGTCTGGAACCGCGTGTTTAACCTCCTCCTGTACCGTCTCCTATAGAACCGCGTGTTTCACCTCCTCCTGTACCGTCTCCTATAGAACCGCGTGTTTCACCTCCTCTTGTACCGTCTCCTATAGAACCGCGTGTTTCGTCTCCTATAGAACCGTGTGTTTAACCTCCTCTTGTACCGTCTCCTATAGAACCGCGTGTTTAACCTCCTCTTGTACCGTCTCCTATAGAACCGTGTGTTTAACCTCCTCCTCCTCCGTCTCCTATAGAACCGCGTGTTTAACCTCCTCCTCCGTCTCCTATAGAACCGCGTGTTTAACCTCCTCCTCCGTCTCCTATAGAACCGCGTGTTTAACCTCCTCCTGTACTGTTTCCTACAGAACCGTGTGTTTAACCTCCTCCTCCTCCGTCTCCTATAGAACCGTGTGTTTAACCTCCTCCTCCTCCGTCTCCTATAGAACCGCGTGTTTAACCTCCTCCTCCTCCGTCTCCTATAGAACCATGCCCCAGGGGCAAAGAGAATCAAGCTGGACACTCCAGAGGAGATTTCAAAATGGAGAGAGGAGAGGTGCAGGTCAGTACTGTAGTATGTTTTTAAACATGGTAAAACTTTGTTGTAAGATCCAGTCACTAATCAGCAATGCTTTTGTTTCCTCAATTTCTCTTGAAATGACTACTTCTGGATTAGATCTGATTCTGTGGTCCATATGAACAATGTGCTGTTACCACCAGTATCGGGGCCTATTATTAACACCTGACAAATTTGGGTAGATTCTGGCAGTAGTAAGATGTCTATTTTACCAGCCATGTGGACCGGTACCCCCGGTACCCCCTGTATATAGCCTCCACATTGACTCTGTACCCCCTGTATATAGCCTCCACATTTTTTATTTTTTTATTTCACCTTTATTTAACCAGGTAGGCTAGTTGAGAACAAGTTCTCATTTGCAACTGCGACCTGGCCAAGATAAAGCATAGCAGTGTGAACAGACAACACAGAGTTACACATGGAGTAAACAATTAACAAGTCAATAACACAGTAGAAAAAAGAGTCTATATACATTGTGTGCAAAAGGCATGAGGAGGTAGGCGAATAATTACAATTTTGCAGATTAACACTGGAGTGATAAATGATCAGATGGTCATGTACAGGTGGAGATATTGGTGTGCAAAAGAGCAGAAAAGTAAATAAATAAAAACAGTATGGGGATGAGGTAGGTGAAAATGGGTGGGCTATTTACCAATAGACTATGTACAGCTGCAGCGATCGGTTAGCTGCTCAGATAGCTGATGTTTGAAGTTGGTGAGGGAGATAAGTCTCCAACTTCAGCGATTTTTGCCATTCGTTCCAGTCACAGGCAGCAGAGAACTGGAACGAAAGGCGGCCAAATGAGGTGTTGGCTTTAGGGATGATCAGTGAGATACACCTGCTGGACCGCGTGCTACGGGTGGGTGTTGCCATCACGACCAGTGAACTGAGATAAGGCGGAGCTTTACCTAGCATGGACTTGTAGATGACCTGGAGCCAGTGGGTCTGGAGACGAATATGTATGAATTCAAGCCCATCAACTCCCGAGGCTGGCAGTACTATAGTGCCTATAAGAACAAATGGTATAGAGAGTAGTCCTATAATAACTACAACCTAAAACTTCTTACCTGGGAATATTGAAGACTCATGTTAAAAGGAGCCACCAGCTTTCATATGTTCTGAGCAAGGAACTTAAACGTTAGCTTTTTTACATGGCACATATTGCACTTTTACTTTCTTCTCCAACACTTTGTTTTTTTCATTAGTTAAACCAAATTGAACATGTTTCATTATTTATTTGAGACTCAATTGATTTTTATTGATGTATTATACTAAGTTAAAATAAGTGTTCATTCAGTATTGTTGTAATTGTCATTATTACAAATATATAAACAAAAATTGTCTGATTGTAATCGGTATCGGCTTTTTGTGGTCCTCCAATCGGTATCGGAGTTGAAAAATCATAATCGGCGACCTCTATTATAGAGCCTCGCTTGTTATTTTACTGCTGCTGTTTCATTATTTGTTCCTTTTTTATTTTCTATTTCTGTATTTATTTTGTACTTACAAATAAGTGTCATTTATTTTCTTAAAGCTGTTGGTTAAGGGCTTGTAAGTCAGCATTTCACTAAGGTCGACACCTGTTGTATTCGGTGCATGTGACAAATAAAATAGAATTTGACATGCGGCAATGTTGATGACGACAACGCTGTTTCCACTTTGCCTTTTAATATTAATCCACTAGCCTTCTGTAATTACACTATTAGCTAATGCTAATTGCTACCTAGCTAACAAATGTACTGAGTCCAAGCAAACGTAACGAGCAAATACAGCCTGATAATACCAGTGATGGTGTAGAACTAAATCTGCATGTTTTTTGTGCAACAGTAACTTCTAAATCAGAGGAATTCACGAAGCAAGAATATGTTAGCTTCGTGAAGTAGGTAAGAGAGAACATTCAATGTAGCCAAATATTTTAGAGTCTCCTAGGAAACACTTGTCAACACTTTGGTTCCTCCCCTGTCACAGTAACTCCTCCCCTGTCACAGTAACTCCTCCCCTGGCATTTTAATTTATTACATTTACATTTAAGTCATTTAGCAGACGCTCTTATCCAGAGCGACTTACAAATTGGTGCTTTCACCTTATGACATCCAGTGGAACAGCCACTTTACAATAGTGCATCTAGGTCTTTTAAGGGGGGTGAGAAGGATTACTTTATCCTATCCTAGGTATTCCTTAAAGAGGTGGGGTTTCAGGTGTCTCCGGAAGGTGGTGATTGACTCCGCTGTCCTGGCGTCGTGAGGGAGTTTGTTCCACCATTGGGGGGCCAGAGCAGCGAACAGTTTTGACTGGGCTGAGCGGGAACTGTACTTCCTCAGTGGTAGGGAGGCGAGCAGGCCAGAGGTGGATGAACGCAGTGCCCTTGTTTGGGTGTAGGGCCTGATCAGAGCCTGGAGGTACTGAGGTGCCGTTCCCCTCACAGCTCCGTAGGCAAGCACCATGGTCTTGTAGCGGATGCGAGCTTCAACTGGAAGCCAGTGGAGAGAGCGGAGGAGCGGGGTGACGTGAGAGAACTTGGGAAGGTTGAACACCAGACGGGCTGCGGCGTTCTGGATGAGTTGTAGGGTTTAATGGCACAGGCAGGGAGCCCAGCCAACAGCGAGTTGCAGTAATCCAGACGGGAGATGACAAGTGCCTGGATTAGGACCTGCGCCGCTTCCTGTGTGAGGCAGGGTCGTACTCTGCGGATGTTGTAGAGCATGAACCTACAGGAACGGGCCACCGCCTTGATGTTATTTGAGAACGACAGGGTGTTGTCCAGGATCACGCCAAGGTTCTTAGCGCTCTGGGACGAGGACACAATGGAGTTGTCAACCGTGATGGCGAGATCATGGAACGGGCAGTCCTTCCCCGGGAGGAAGAGCAGCTCCGTCTTGCCGAGGTTCAGCTTGAGGTGATGATCCGTCATCCACACTGATATGTCTGCCAGACATGCAGAGATGCGATTCGCCACCTGGTCGTCAGAAGGGGGAAAGGAGAAGATTAATTGTGTGTCGTCTGCATAGCAATGATAGGAGAGACCATGTGAGGTTATGACAGAGCCAAGTGACTTGGTGTATAGCGAGAATAGGAGAGGGCCTAGAACAGAGCCCTGGGGGACACCAGTGGTGAGAGCACGTGGTGAGGAGACGGATTCTCGCCACGCCACCTGGTAGGAGCGACCTGTCAGGTAGGACGCAATCCAAGCGTGGGCCGCGCCGGAGATGCCCAACTCGGAGAGGGTGGAGAGGAGGATCTGATGGTTCACAGTATCGAAGGCAGCCAATAGGTCTAGAAGGATGAGAGCAGAGGAGAGAGAGTTAGCTTTAGCAGTGCGGAGCGCCTCCGTGATACAGAGAAGAGCAGTCTCAGTTGAATGACTAGTCTTGAAACCTGACTGATTTGGATCAAGAAGGTCATTCTGAGAGAGATAGCGGAGAGCTGGCCAAGGACGGCACGTTCAAGAGTTTTGGAGAGAAAAGAAAGAAGGGATACTGGTCTGTAGTTGTTGACATTGGAGGGATCGAGTGTAGGTTTTTTCAGAAGGGGTGCAACTCTCGCTCTCTTGAAGACGGAGGGACGTAGCCAGCGGTCAGGGATGACTTGATGAGCGAGGTGAGGTAAGGGAGAAGGTCACCGGAGATGGTCTGGAGAAGAGAGGAGGGGATAGGGTCAAGCGGGCAGGTTGTTGGGCGGCCGGCCGTCACAAGACGCGAGATGTCATCTGGAGAGAGAGGGGAGAAAGAGGTCAGAGCACAGGGTAGGGCAGTGTGAGCAGAACCAGCGGTGTCGTTTGACTTAGCAAACGAGGATCGGATGTCGTCGACCTTCTTTTCAAAATGGTTGACGAAGTCATCTGCAGAGAGGGAGGAGGGGGGGGGAGGGGGAGGAGGATTCAAGAGGGAGGAGAAGGTGGCAAAGAGCTTCCTAGGGTTAGAGGCAGATGCTTGGAATTTAGAGTGGTAGAAAGTGGCTTTAGCAGCAGAGACAGTGGAGGAAAATGTAGAGAGGAGGGAGTGAAAGGATGCCAGGTCCGCAGGGAGGCGAGTTTTCCTCCATTTCCGCTCGGCTGCCCGGAGCCCTGTTCTTAATTTATCAAACACTGTATTCGACGTGCCCACTATTATATTCTAACTATAACATTTGAATAATCATTCTATTTCCATGATTCCAACAGTTCACCCAAGTGTTATGCTCTAAATCACAAGTCAAATTGCAATTTCAACATTTGGTTAACAATAAGGCCTAGATTGTTTGCCCATATCATGCAGCCCTATGTGGAAATTCTCAAATGAGTGCAGAATTTCTTGAACAGTATAAAACAATCAGAATAGAGAAAGACCCATTGATATCACTTAGACTGTACAGTAGGTGTTGCCATGACCCCAGGGGTGACAACACCAACTGTGGGTAGACATTCAGAGACTTGTCCCGAAGCCACTCCTGCGTTGTCTTGGCTGTGTGCTTAGTGTCGTTGTCTTGTTGGAAGGTGAACCTTCACCCCAATTTGAGGTCCTGAGCATTCTGGAGCAGGTTTTCAGCAAGGATCTATCTGTACTTTGCTCCGTTCATCTTTTCCTCGATCCTGACTAGTCTCCCAGTCTCTGCCGCTGAAAAACATCCCCACAGCATGATGCTGCCACCACCATGCTTCACCGTAGGGATGGTGCCTGGTTTCCTCCAGATGTGATGCTTGGCATTCAGACCAAAGAGTTCAATCTTGGTTTCATCAGACCAGAGAATCTTGTTTCTCATGGTCTGAGAGTCTTTAGGTGGTTTTTGGAAAACTCCCAAGCGGGCTGTCATGTGCCTTTTACTGAGGAGTGGCTTCCATCTGGCCACTCTACCATAAAGGCCTGATTGGTGGGGTGCTGTAGAGATGGTTGTCCTTCTGGAAGGTTCTCCCATCTCCACAGAGGAGCTCTGTCAGGTTCTTGGTCACCTCCCTGACCAAGGCCCTTCTCCCCCGACTGCTCAGTTTGGCAGGGCGGCCAGCTCTTGGAAGAGACTTGGTGGTTCCAAACTTCTTCCATTTAAGAATGATGGAGGCACTGTGTTCTTGGGGACTTTCAAAGTTGCAGCCATTTTTTTTGGTACAATTCCCCAGATCTGTGCCTCGACACAACCCTGTCTCGGAGAGATACAGACAATTCCTTTGACCTCGTGGCTTGGTTTTTGCTCTGACATGCACTGTCAACTGTGGGACCTTGTATAGACAGGTGTGTGCCTTTCCAAAATCATGTCCAATCAATTGAAATTACCACAGATGGACTCCAAGTTGTAGAAACATCTCAACGATAATCAATGCAAACAGGATGCACCTGAGCTCAACTTTGAGTCTCATAGCAAAGGGTCTGAATACTTATGTAAATGAGGTATTTCTGTTTATTTGTTATTGTAACACCTGTCTTTATCCTTCAAGGGGTTTTGTGTAGATGGCTTCTGTTTTTAAATCCATTTTGTAACACGGTAAAATTCAAGGGGTCTGAATATTTTCCAAAAGTAGTGTGTTTTTTGTTCCAGTTTTTTTAGCTGTCTATAGAAGCATATACAGTATAGGTGTTTTGTTTTGCTTTAAGGGTATTTTTGTAGTGGTTATTTTTCAGGGGAGATCAGGTTCTCATTCTCAATGGTGACCTGAGAACAAACCATTCAACATCATTCAGTAAAACAGACACAGCCGTTTCAGATTCACTACTTTTCAATAACACAAATTATTACAATCACCCAAAACACTCACAAACCAGAGTGAATCTATTCCTCATCAGCTTTCTAAACTACTGGCATTTTAGAGGTTCAGCTGACCAGCTGATAAATGATGCATTGATGAGTATTAAAACCTGTGTTCTCAGTCAACTTACCTGGTAAAATAAAACTGTGAACACTGCAGCCAAGCGTTTTAGAGTAATGGCTGCTGCATTGTGATAAATGGGAAGTCCCTTAATGAGGGGCTGCAGGAACGTTGAGTGTCTTTCTGTTTAGGGAGAGGCCTGGTTCTATAAAGCCTTGAATCTCAGCTTTACCAGCTCGTCTGGCTTTTTATTTGTTACATTTTTGCTCATCCAAAAGCCCAAATATTTATGGTTGGGAACCTGCTCAATGAGAGGACCATCACATAAATGTGTAAACCATCTGAAATATCTAAATGAGAAAATGAGAAAAAACAGGATGTATTTAGTTTTTTCCGCCGCATGAAGGACCAATTTCAAATCCACAAGGGCTTTCTGCAAGGTAACAGCAGCAGGGCCAAATCCACAAGGGCTTTCTGCAAGGTAACAGCAGCAGGGCCAAATCCACAAGGGCTTTCTGCAAGGTAACAGCAGCAGGGCCAAATCCACAAGGGCTTTCTGCAAGGTAACAGCAGCAGGGCCAAATCCACAAGGGCTTTCTGCAAGGTAACAGCAGCAGGGCCAAATCCACAAGGGCTTTCTGCAAAGCAACCAAATCTGATGCTCTAACAGCCTGGTCAGCAGCAGGGCCAAATCCACAAGGGCTTTCTGCAAGGTAACCAAATCTGCTGCTCTAACAGCCTGGTCAGCAGCAGGGCCAAATCCACAAGGGCTTTCTGCAAGGTAACCAAATCTGCTGCTCTAACAGCCTGGTCAGCAGCAGGGCCAAATCCACAAGGGCCTTCTGCAAGGTAACCAAATCTGCTGCTCTAACAGCCTGGTCAGCAGCAGGGCCAAATCCACAAGGGCTTTCTGCAAGGTAACCAAATCTGATGCTCTAACAGCCTGGTCAGCAGCAGGGCCAATAGTGTTATCAGCATATAGATTAATGTTAGTTTTTTGCAGATCTATTATTAATATAAATGGTAAAGAGGATGGGTCCCAAAATCAACCCTTGCGGGACACCTTTTAGTAATTTCAAGGTCATGTGACACTATCAGAAAGCACACATCAGAGCTTTGTCTCTGTCTGTACAGGAACTACCCGACCCTGGTGAACGTGGAGAAGAGGAGGAAGGTGATGGATGCCAGGGAGGAGACTGGAGTGGTGCTGGAAACCGCTCAGTTTGGGTACTTCTTCCTACATTTATATTGGTTTTTATTGGTTGGTACAAGTTAGGTTACAAATACAACAGGATGATATTGTACTGATGCACAAGTTTCCTCCACGGAATAGTTGGGACCTAATATTAGCTGAACTATTAAGGCCATGCTACAACATGCTGTGTGTTCTGTTGTCAGGAGGATGAGGGGTAGAGGTTGTGGACAGCGTGGTGGAAGGTTCCAGAGGGGCAGATGGGCCAGACCAGGTCCTCGTCAGTCAGAGAGACCGCCACACCCCACTCAACCCCCCATGGAGAGGCCTCCACCCCTCACTCAGTACCCCAGGGAGGGAGACCCACTGGGGGCTCTTGCCAACAGCGACCCAGGTCAGTCAGTGATCCAGGAACCTGCCAGAGTTTTTTAAAGGTCCTAATGTCTGTTCCTGTATACACCACCCCTGTTGACTCTAACCCCTGTTGACTCTGACCCCTGTTGATTCTGACCCCTGCAGACTCTGACCCCTGCTGACTCTGACCCCTGCAGACTCTGACCCCTGCAGAGTCTGACCCCTGTTGACTCTGACACATGCAGACTCTGACCCCTGTTGACTCTGACCCCTGTTGACTCTGACCCCTGTTGACTCTGACCCCTGTTGACTCTGACCCCTGTTGACTGACCCCTGCAGACTCTGATACAGAGGAGCCAGTCAGTGGAGGTGGGGTGACTCTGACCCCTGTTGACTCTGACCCCTGTTGACTCTGACCCCTGCAGACTCTGATACAGAGGAGCCAGTCAGTGGAGGTGGGGTGACTGTGGCCCCTAAACAAATGACATCAACACGTTGAGATGTAAAGTTAGTGGTGTCTCAGTCCTGCCCATCCAGAGGACCAGTCAGCTGCTGAAGGAGAACCAGGCAATGCTGAAGGCTCTGCCAGCCAAGCCCCAGAACAGTGCTTCATCTGGGGCTAAGAGGCTCTACCCTGAGCCCCCCCGGGAACCACAGCCTGGTTCTGGTCCTCATAGACCTAGTCGGGGGAGAGGAAGAGGAGCGAGAGGAGGACGAAACAACATGGACACCCCCCAACAGCGCCGCGCCACTCTGCTTGAGATGGTAAGACACCGGGAAAGAGGCATCAAGGCACAACTGATTTTACAAATCGATAAAAGTTAAACATTTTCAAGTCCGTATTGTGAATGTAGTTAGCTTTTTTTTTTTTACCTGCTGAATTGTTCTATGACCCCTGACCTTTACAGTTACTGGCCCCAGACATCCGCCATGAGAGGAACGTGCTCCTGCAGTGTGTTCGCTACATTGTCCGAAACAACTTCTTTGTACTGGAGGGTCAAACTCAGGACCAGCAGAGAACTCTGGGTAGAACGGTGACCGCAGATGACCCTAACCTTGACCTCCAGACACAGGAAGTGAGAGCAGATGATCTGAGGGCTCTACTCCCAGCTACCTCTGTGGTTGGTCCAGATGAAAAAGGTGACCAGGTGAGGTCATCACTAGAAGGTACCCAGAAACCACCAGTCTGTCAGGGACCTTCAGAGGTGGACATTTTGAATGGTGAAGATGTTCATCCTGAGGAGATGCCAGGTGCAGCCTCTAACGCTGATGTCATAACTCAGCTGAACTCTAACCCTGAGGTCCTGGGGACTGTGACTGAGCAGTCTGTAGCCCAACAAGTGGGAGAAGACCAGAGCATGGAGGAGAACACACAGAGTGGACCAGCAGGCTCACAGTCACATCCCCTCCAGGAAACCCCAATGGACTTGGCTGTGAATGCTAATTATGGAGATAGTCACCCTGAAGACCACTCCCAGACCTCCATCCCCAACTATGATGATGAAGTCTGGGAGACCCAAGACCCCTGAAGTCACCCTGACCCTTCAATCAAGACTATCACCCTTCAATCAAGACTGTCACCCTAACCCTTAAATCAAGACTGTCACCCTAACCCTTCAATCAAGACTATCACCCTTAAATCAAGACTGTCACCCTAAAAGCAGATTTATTCTTGATCCAGAAATGTGGTCCGGAGGCTCCGTACAGTTGCGTAGCCTCCGGAGGCTTGCAGAGGCCAACTCAAGCTCCGCATTGCCGTGCACCTCCAAATGTTGTAACCATGCAGAGCTCTGTATAGCTCCGTTTTTGACATAATTGGATGACTGTAGTTGGGGGCGGGACTTCCTGTATAAACACAAAATTCCTTCCTTCACAACAGCTCTGAAGTTTGAATGCCCTGACTTCTGTAGAGGCCGTATCGGAGTGGCCATGCAGAGCCTTTAACCCTTAAAATCAAAACAGTCCCCTTGACCTTTCATCTTGTCTCTGATGTTGGCGAGTTATTTCTCTACAGTCAGTTGATGTTTTCATCTGAACATCAACTACCTCTGGCATTTTATTTGTACTCTTCTTTTTTCAACATGGAAATAAATGACTTGTTCTACTGTGGGAATATAACCCAGGAAATCGATAGTTCTTGGACCATCTTTGTCCTTTTTCAAATTAAATGTATTTGTCACATGCTCGTGTTTAGCAGATGTTATTGCGGGTGTAGCGAAATGCATGTAAGCTATGTATCAGTCTTATGGCATGTGGAAGCTGTTCAGGAGCCTGTTGGTGTCAGACTTGATACAACGGTACCACTTGCCCCGCGGAAGTAGAGACAAGTCTATGGCTTAGGTGGTTATAACGGTTCTGGATGGCAGGGAGCTGGGCCCCAGTGATGTACTGGGCTGTCCTCACCACCCTCTGATATAGAGGTTCTGGATGGCAGGGAGCTGGGCCCCAGTGATGATGTACTGGGCTGTCCGCACCACCCTCTGATATAGAGGTTCTGGATGGCAGGGAGCTGGGCCCCAGTGATGTACTGGGCTGTCCTCACCACCACCTGATATAGAGGTTCTGGACGGCAGGGAGCTGGGCCCCAGTGATGTACTGGGCTGTCCTCACCACCACCTGATATAGAGGTTCTGGACGGCAGGGAGCTGGGCCCCAGTGATGTACTGGGCTGTCCTCACCACCACCTGATATAGAGGTTCTGGATGGCAGGGAGCTGGGCCTTTGTTAAGAACTACTTTTGGGGACCTTGTTAACATTACAACATGAACTCCGTGTCTTAAACGTTGCTACGTTTTGTAAATAGCGAAGAAAACGTGTAATCTGCTTGACCATATTAAAGTTCCTTATCTCACAGATCACAAAGTCAGATAATTTTCACTCCATTCACATGCTTATCAGTTTGAGTCATACACGGGCTCGTCATGTTGTTCTTTGAACAGGCCCTGGTCTACAGTGAAATAATCTAATTTCAGTCCTCCTTTATGATGATTCATTTTGTTCTATCTCTCGTAGCTCATTAGTACACCTTTGTGGTTGAAATGTATATATATTGTGTGTCCTAGGATACAACAATTAATTGAACCCCCTAGGTCCTGGAGAACATCAGTTGGGTTGAACCCCCTAGGTCCTGGAGAACATCAGTTGGGTCTGGGTGTTGGGTAGAACCCCTAGGTCCTGGAGAACAGGTAACGGAGGACATCAGGTGGGTATTGGGTAGAACCACTAGGTCCTGGAGAACAGGTAACGGAGGACATCAGGTGGGTGTTGGGTATAACCCCTAGGTCCTGGAGAACAGGTAACGGAAGACATCAGGTGGGTGTTGGGTATAACCACTAGGTCCTGGAGAACATCAGTTGGGTCTGGGTGTTGGGTTGAACTCCTAGGTCCTGGAGAACAGGTAACGGAGGACATCAGGTGGATCTGGGTGTTGGAGAACATCAGTTGGGTCTGGGTGTTGGGTTGAACTCCTAGGTCCTGGAGAACAGGTAACGGAGGACATCCAGTTGGGTCTGGGTGTTGGGTTGAACCCCCTAGGTCCTGGAGAACATCAGTTGGGTCTGGGTGTTGGGCAGAACCCCCTAGGTCCTGGAGAACATCAGTTGGGTCTGGGTGTTGGGCAGAACCCCTAGGTCCTGGAGAACATCAGTTGGGTCTGGGTGTTGGGCAGAACCCCTAGGTCCTGGAGAACATCAGTTGGGTCTGGGTGTTGGGCAGAACCCCCTAGGTCCTGGAGAACATCAGTTGGGTCTGGGTGTTGGGCAGAACCCCTAGGTCCTGGAGAACATCAGTTGGGTCTGGGTGTTGGGTAGAACCCCCTAGGTCCTGGAGGACATCGGTTGGATCTGGGTTTTGGGTTGAACCCCCTAGGTCCTGGAGAACATCAGTTGGGTCTGGGTGTTGGGTTGAACCCCCTAGGTCCTGGAGAACATCAGTTGGGTCTGAGTGTTGGGCAGAACCCCTAGGTCCTGGAGAACATCAGTTGGGTCTGGGTGTTGGGTTGAACCCCCTAGGTCCTGGAGAACATCAGTTGGGTCTGGGTGTTGGGCAGAACCCCCTAGGTCATGGAGAACATCAGTTGGGTCTGGGTGTTGGGCAGAACCCCTAGGTCCTGGAGAGCAAGAGCAGAGTTAGAGGTTAGGAGACGGACGTCAACAAGCAAACGCCCGGGTTACACTTTACTGGGAGAACATTTTGATGGATTAGTGCAGTGTTATAAATGGGAGATATTTACTTTTCAACACTTGGACGGTACAGCCGACCTCAAGCTGGTCCCCCTCTGACTCCGAGCACAGATAACCAGACTGATCTGAACTCACTGGTTCTGGTGGATGGGATACTTCCTAGGGAGCTCAGACAGTTAATGGTCCTCAAGTGATCTGAACTCACTGGTTCTGGTGGATGGGATACTTCCTAGGGAGCTCAGACAGTTAATGGTCCTCAAGTGATCTGAACTCACTGGTTCTGGTGGATGGGATACTTCCTAGGGAGCTCAGACAGTTAATGGTCCTCAAGTGATCTGAACTCACTGGTTCTGGTGGATGGGATACTTCCTAGGGAGCTCAGACAGTTAATGGTCCTCAAGTGATCTGAACTCACTGGTTCTGGTGGATGGGATACTTCCTAGGGAGCTCAGACAGTTAATGGTCCTCAAGTCATCTGAACTCACTGGTTCTGGTGGATGGGATACTTCCTAGGAGCTCAGACAGTTAATGGTCCTCAAGTCATCTGAACTCACTGGTTCTGGTGGATGGGATACTTCCTAGGAGCTCAGACAGTTAATGGTCCTCAAGTGATCTGAACTCACTGGTTCTGGTGGATGGGATACTTCCTAGGAGCTCAGACAGTTAATGGTCCTCAAGTGATCTGAACTCACTGGTTCTGGTGGATGGGATACTTCCTAGGGAGCTCAGACAGTTAATGGTCCTCAAGTGATCTGAACTCACTGGTTCTGGTGGATGGGATACTTCCTAGGGAGCTCAGACAGTTAATGGTCCTCAAGTGATCTGAACTCACTGGTTCTGGTGGATGGGATACTTCCTAGGGAGCTCAGACAGTTAATGGTCCTCAAGTCATCTGAACTCACTGGTTCTGGTGGATGGGATACTTCCTAGGAGCTCAGACAGTTAATGGTCCTCAAGTCATCTGAACTCACTGGTTCTGGTGGATGGGATACTTCCTAGGAGCTCAGACAGTTAATGGTCCTCAAGTGATCTGAACTCACTGGTTCTGGTGGATGGGATACTTCCTAGGAGCTCAGACAGTTAATGGTCCTCAAGTGATCTGAACTCACTGGTTCTGGTGGATGGGATACTTCCTAGGAGCTCAGACAGTTAATGGTCCTCAAGTGATCTGAACTCACTGGTTCTGGTGGATGGGATACTTCCTAGGGAGCTCAGACAGTTAATGGTCCTCAAGTCATTTGGAGGTAAATTGAGGGTCATTTTTATAAGCTCAGCATAACTACCATTTCTTTCTTTCTCAAATGTCAACCAAAGCTTAACACACTATCTATTGGGCTTCACTGAAGTGTAGGGCATCAGGGCTTTCAGTGGTCGACCGTCCAACTCCAGCATGTAAATCCTGGTGGGGCATAGGGGGGGGGACAGTTTTAGATGCATGCCAACAAAGCCAATGCACAACACTAAACAATACATTAATTGCACTATAATGTTGACAAGGGGGGGGGCCACAAACTGTTAGGGACTACATCAATCTGTCCCAACACCTTACCACTGCTACACCTGACTATCAGCGGAGCCTTGTCTGGCAGCAAAACGGTTCATTCATCCTGTTGGATTCGTGGTAAACTTTGAACATTGAGATATTAAAGACATGATAGATCAGACGCATAGTGTATAAAAAGAAACTGGGTTTATGCCAGAAGGTAATGGGTCTCCGTAGAAAGACCGATGGATTTGGAATGTGTTGGGTGGACGGGAGGAGATCACAGGATTGCTATAAGGGAAGCGGATGGACATCTGTGGATTAGGCGAAGGAGGGGTTGAGGTCAAGAGGTCAGGTCAGATCCCCTGAAGGGAGTAATAAGGGTTTAGTATCCCGTTTCCCTCATCCTGTGGAACCTTAAGATGTAATGATTGGAGAGAAGGAGTGTCCAAAGTGGGGTATATATATACTTGTGATGGTGAGAACATGTTTTTGTCTGAATTACAGCTGTAATTCTTGGTTAAGCTTCTCTAGTGTCCGTGAGTTATTTACTCTGAATAATTAGAACCAAACAAGCCTCATTTACTGCCTTTCAAAAACATAGCTGATATGGCTGACTTGCTTTTAAACAAATGTGGTTTCTAATGACAATCGATATGTACAAACTATGGCATAAGGGGACGATAAGAGGCAACCCGAAATTTCGATTAAGACGTTGATGAACGAGCTAGGACGGACATGGTCAAATCCAAATAAAATTGTATTAGTCACATGCGCCGGATACAACAGGTGTAGACCTTACAGTGAAATGCTTACGAGCCCCTAACCAACGATGCAGTTTAAAAAAAATACAGATAAGAAGAAGAGAAAAGTAACAAGCAATTAAAGAGCAGCAGTAAAATAACAATAGTGAGACTATATACAGGGGGGTACCGATAGAGTCAATGTGTGGGGGCACCGGTTAGTTGAGGTAAAATTTAGGTAGAGTTATTAAAGTGACTGCATAGATGAGAGTAGCAGTGGTGTAAAGTGGGGGGGGCTGCAAATTGTCTGGGTAGCCATTTGATTAGGTGTTCAGGAGTCTTATGGCTTGGGGGTAGAAGCTGTTTAGAAGCCTCATTGACCTAGACTTGGCGTTATGGTACCGCTGGCCGTGCGGTATCGGAGGGAACATGCTATGACTAGGGTGGCTGTGGTCTTTGACAATTTTTAGGGCCTTCCTCTGACACCGCCTGGTATAGAGGTCCTGGATGGCAGGAAGCTTGGCCCTAGTGATGTACTGGGCTGTTTGCACTACCCTCTGTAGTGCCTTGCGGTCGGAGGCCGAGCAGTTGCCATACCAGGCAGTGATGCAACAAGTCAGGATGCTCTCGATGGTGCAACTGTAGAACCTTTTGAGGATCTGAGGACCCATGCCAAATCGGTTTTGTCGTGCCCTCTTCACGACTGTCTTGGTGTGCTTGGACCATGTTAGTTTGTTGGTGATGTGGACAAGCTCTCAACCTGCTCCACTGCAGCCCCGTCGATGAGAATGGGGGTGTGCTCTGTCCTCTTTTTCCTGTAGTCCACAATCATCTCCTTTGTCTTGATCACGTTGAGGGAGAGGTTGTTGTCCTGGCTCCACACGGCCAGGTCTCTGACCTCCTCCCTATAGGCTGTCTCGTCGGGGATCCGGCCTCCCACTGTTGTGTCATCTGCAAACTTAATGATGGTGTTTGAGTCGTGCCTGGCCGTGCAGTCATGAGGGAACAGAGAGTACAGGAGGGGACTGAGCATGCACCCCTTAGGGGCCCCTGTGTTTAGGATCAGCGTGGCAGATGTGTTGTTACCTACCCTCACCACCTGTTGTGGCCCGTCAGGAAGTCCAGGATCCAGTTGCAGAGGGAGGTGTTTAGTCCCAGGGTCCTTAGCTTATTGATGAGCTTTGAGGGCACCATGGTGTTGAACGCTGAGCTGTAGTCAATGAATAGCATTCTCACATAGGTGTTCCTTTTGTCCAGGTGGGAAAGGGCAGTGTGGAGTGCAATAGAGACTGCATCATCTGTGGACCTGTTGGGGCGGTATGCAAATTGGAGTGGGTCTAGGGTTTCTGGGATGATGGTGTTTATGTGAGCCATGACCAGCCTTTCAAAGCACTTCATGGCTACAGACGTGAGTGCCACAGGTCGGTAGTCGTTTAGGCAGGTTACCTTAGTGTTCTTGGGTACAGGGACTATGGTGGTCTGCTTGAAACATGTTGGTATTACAGACTCTGACAGGGAGAGGTTGAAAATGTCAGTGAAGACACTTGCCAGTTGGTCAGCGCATGCTCGCAGTACACATCCTGGTAATCCGTCTGGCCCTGCAGCCTTGTGAATGTTGATCTGTTTATAGGTCTTACTAACATCGGCTGCAGAGACCGTGATCACAGTCTTCCGGAACGGTTGGTGCTCTCATGCATGTTTCAGTGTTATTTGCCTCGAAGCGAGCATAGGAGTAGTTTAGCTCTTCTGGTAGGCTCATTTTACTGGGCAGCTCTCAGCTGTGCTTCCCAGAAAACTGCTGTTCACAAATGCTCTCCATCCAACCTCACTGAGCTCGAGCTGTTTTGCAAGGAGGAAGGGGAAAAAAATTCAGTCTCTCGATGCGCAAAACTGATAGAGACATAACCCAAGCGACTTACAGCTGTAATCGCAGCAAAAGGTGGCGCTACAAAGTATTAACTTAAGGGGGCTGAATAATTTTGCACGCCCAATTTTTCAGTTTTTGATTTGTTAAAAAAGTTTGAAATATCCAATAAATGTCGTTCCACTTCATGATTGTGTCCCACTTGTTGTTGATTCTTCACAAAAAAATACAGTTTTATATCTTTGTTTGAAGCCTGAAATGTGGCAAAAGGTCGCAAAGTTCAAGGGGGCTGAATACTTTCGCAAGGCACTGTATATCTCACTGGCCAATTCTTACTTTGGCCGCCTTTCCTTTCAGTTCTCTGCTGCCAATGACTGGAACAAACTGCAAAAATCACTGGAGCTGGAGACTCATATCTTCCTCACTAGCTTTAAGCACCAGCTGTCAGAGCAGCTCACAGATCACTGCACCTGTACATAGCCCATCTGTAAATAGCCCATCCAACTACCTCATCCCCATACTGTATTTATTTATCTTGCTTCTTTGCACCCCAGTATCTCTACTTGCACATTCATCTTCTGCACATCTACCATTCCAGTGTTTAATTGCTATGTTCTAATTACTTCACCACCATGGCCTATTTATTGCCTTACCTCCCTTATCTTAACTCATTTGCATTCACTGTATATAGACTTTTTGTTTTCTTTTTTTCTACTGTATTATTGACTATGTTTTGTTTATTCCATGTGTAACTCTGTTGTTGTATGTGTCGAATTGCTATGCTTTCTTGGCCAGGTCGCAGTTGCAAATGAGAACTTGTTCTCAACTAGCCTACCTGGTTAAATAAAGGTGAGATAAATAAAAATATATGATCAACAGAGAGTAGCAGCAGTGTAAAAGAGGGGTTGGAGGGGGCACACAATGCATATAATCCGGGTAATCATTTGATTACCTGTTCAGGAGTCTTATGGCTTGGGGGTAAAAACTGTTGAGAAGCCTTTTTGTCCTAGACGTGGCACTCCGGTACCACTTGCCATGCGGTAGTAGAGAGAACCGTCTATGACTGGGGTGGCTGGGGTCTTTGCCAATTTTTAGGGTCTTCCTCTGACACCGCCTGGTGTAGAGGTCCTGGATGGCAGGCAGCTTTGCCCCAGTGATGTACTGGGCCGTACGCACTACCCTCTGTAGTGCCTTGCAGTCGGAGGCCGAGCAATTGCCGTACCAGGCAGTGATTGTGGTAGCAGAATCAGAATCCTTTAGGTAACATTTATTTAAAAAATGTCGTATTCATTTTCTAAGTATGCTTATATGGGAAAAGTTAATTTTTACAATTGGGGAGAGGTTAGGCCTGTCTTCTTATGGGAATGTGTCTAACTATTTACATGTCCCCTCTGAGGTTGCCCTTATCTTGATTTAGTATATGGCCTAGGAGGCTCACTGTCTCCGTGAGATGGGATAGGAGTATCTAAAATGACAATTGATATATACCATTGGATGATGTAATGTCTTGGTCCTAAGTGGTACCAGGAATGAGATAAGAGCTTCGTTTAGGAGACCAAACTGAACGATAATTTATAGCTATGTACTGTCTGGCGATGGGATGCTCCTCTCTCAAGTAAAATTCTTCCTTTGTGCAGTTTTCCTAAGACCTGTGGTTTGTCATGTCGACTAGGGGGTAGATCTTTGCTATAAAGGATCTCAGTTGTCATTATGTTGACACTCTCAGAGAATTCATTGATAGACACTGAATTGATCTGAGAGTCACAGGGCTATGGTGAAGCTCATATTTATTAAAGATAGACTTTATGATAACTCTGACTTGTGTGTGGTTTGCTCTCTCATGATTTGGTAATACAGGAAATTTCCACGACATGATGCAACCGGTCAGGATGCTCTCGATGTTGCAGCTGTAGAACCTTTTGAAGATCTCAGGACCCATGCCAAATCGTTTTAGCTTCCTGGGGGGAATAGGTTTGGTCATGCCCTCTTCATGACTGTCATGATGTGCTTGGACCATGTTAGTTTGTTGGTGATGTGGACACCAAGGAACTTGAAGCTCTCAACCTGCTCCACTACAGCCCTGTCAATGAGAATGGGGCGTGCTCGGTGCTCCTTTTCCTGTAGTCCACAATCATCTACTTAGTCTTTGTTACGTTGAGGGATAGGTTGTTATTCTGGCACCACCCGGCCAGGTCTCTGACCTCCTCCCTATAGGCTGTCTCGTCGTTGTCGGTGATCAGGCCTACCACTGTTGTGTCGTCTGCAAACTTAATGATGGTGTTGGAGTCGTGCCTGGCCATGCCTTGTTCAGGTACAGAACGATGGCGCTCTTGCTGCAGGTGATTCCCTGATCCACGTATACAGAATGGTGTCGTCTGCGTAGACATCTGGCCCTTCTTTGGACACAGTGTTAACAAACCTCCAAACGAGCTTCAATTCCATACAACACTCCTTCCGTGGCCTCCAACTGCTCTTAAACACTAGCAAAACTAAATGCATGCTTCCCGCCCACACCCGCCTGACTAGCATCACTACTGTGGACGGTTATGACTTAAAATATGTGGACAACTACAAATATCTAGTTGTCTGGCTAGACAGTAAACTCTCGGTTACTAGTCCAACGCTCTAACTACTAGGCTACTCTCCTGCCGCCCCAATAAACGAAATAAACGTGGTGAGTGAAAAACTTGATGAAGAGGATTTCCTTGCCAATCTATGGTTCATCATATTATCCTCTTACAGGAAATGGGAGGATATGTGGCAGCACGGGCCCTCCATTTGGAGTGGTTCCAATTTTAACAAGAACGACGGTGTTGCCATTTTAATCAAGACCCCACAGGTGGTGGTGAAGGGGAGCACGGTGGTGGTAGGCGGGCGTGCTCTTTTAGCCAATTGTACTTTTATGGGGAGGGATTTTAACGTGCTAAATGTGTATGGTTTTAACGATAAACATGACCGGTGCACACTTTTAGAAGACCTGCAGTCCCACATGCTAGGGAGGGATCCTCTAGTGGTGGGTGGGGATTTTAACTGTGTTTTAAGTAGAGCAGACAGGAGAGGGGCAGGAGGGGATTTTAAGGTGGACAGGTCAAGTGTTTTATTGCAAGGGCTGTGCAGGGATTTTAAACTGACTGACTGTTTTAAAACCCTGCATCCAAGAGAGGAGGGCTTCACCTGGACCAGTGGTGATGGCACCAGAGCCTCTCGCATTGACTATCTGTTTACCCGGGACTGTCCCCCAACTGATGCTAGAATAACCCCTGCTTTCTTCTCAGATCACGTAATGCTGACGTGCACCCTTTCACTAACTTCGGGTGTGACTGTGGGAAGAGGGCCCTGGAAATTGAACTGCTCCCTTTTAGAAGATGATAGAGTAGTTAGTCAGTACACGGAGCAGTCCAGCCAGTGGCAGACGCTACAGGACTTCTTTAGAGAGATAGGAACCCTTTTAGAAGATGATAGAGTAGTTAGTCAGTACAGAGAGCAGTTCAGCCAGTGGCAGACGCTACAGGACTTCTTTAGAGAGATAGGAACCCTTTTAGAAGATGATAGAGTAGTTAGTCAGTACACGGAGCAGTCCAGCCAGTGGCAGACGCTACAGGACTTCTTTAGAGAGATAGGAACCCTTTTAGAAGATGATAGAGTAGTTAGTCAGTACACGGAGCAGTTCATCCAGTAGCAGACGCTACAGGACTTCTTTAGAGAGATAGGAACCCTTTTAGAAGATGATAGAGTAGTTAGTCAGTACACGGAGCAGTCCAGCCAGTGGCAGACGCTACAGGACTTCTTTAGAGAGATAGGAACCCTTTTAGAAGATGATAGAGTAGTTAGTCAGTACAGAGAGCAGTCCAGCCAGTAGCAGACGCTACAGGACTTCTTTAGAGAGATAGGAACCCTTTTAGAAGATGATAGAGTAGTTAGTCAGTACAGAGAGCAGTTCAGCCAGTGGCAGACGCTACAGGACTTCTTTAGAGAGATAGGAACCCTTTTAGAAGATGATAGAGTAGTTAGTCAGTACAGAGAGCAGTTCAGCCAGTGGCAGACGCTACAGGACTTCTTTAGAGAGATAGGAACCCTTTTAGAAGATGATAGAGTAGTTAGTCAGTACAGAGAGCAGTCCAGCCAGTGGCAGACGCTACAGGACTTCTTTGACACACGAGCACAGTGGTGGGAAATGGTGAAGGGAAGGACGAGGACCTTCTTTAGAGAGATAGGAAAGAAAAAAGCAGAAAAAAAGATAGATACATGCATGGTGGGACTGCAAAAGTGACTGGAAAGGTATTTTAACCTATGCCAACAGGGCCTTGATTTTAACCAAGAAATGAAAGAAGGAAATGGCACTTTTAGCAGAACAGAAAAGCAAGGAGGTTATTTTAAGAAGTAAAGAAAGGGAATTAGAAGAGGGGGAGAAGTGCACTAAGTACTTTTTAAAGAAAATAGTAAGGGTAGGTTAATGACTGGTTTAAAAAATAAAGATGGGGTTTTAAAAACAGATACAGAGGGAATAAAATAAGTAGTCAAGGATTTTTATGGGGAACAGTTTGGGGTAAAAGATGTATGTGAAGAGACCATGGGGGACATTTTAACCTACATCGACAAGACCCTACCCAACACAGACGACCTGATAAAAGACCTGACGAGGACAGAAATTGACCAAGGACTGAAACATTTTAAGAGGGGTAAATCACCGGGGTAGGGCGGCCTCCCTTGGAGTTTTATTTGTCCTTTTGGGATGTTTTAGCCGACGAACTTCTGACTGTTTTTACTGACTTTGAACATCTTGACAGACTACCTGACAGTTTTAGAGTGGGGATCGTGACTCTTTTATATAAGAAAAATGACAGGACGGACCTGAAGAACTGGAGCGATAACCCTTTTAAACTTTGATTGGACACTTTTTACCAAGGTTTTAACACTCAGAATGTCTTCTGTTTTAGAGGAGGTGATCCACCCGGACCAAACCTGTGCCGTTCCCGGAAGGAAGATCACGGACAGCCTGATACTGATCCGAGATGCCATCTGTTATGCGAGAGACAGAAACATGCGGCTTGTAGTCCTAAATTTAGATTTTGAAAAAGCCTTTGATCGGGTCTCGCACCAGTACCTCTTTAAGGTACTGCAAAAAATGGGTTTCCCGGACAGGTTCTTAGTTTGGGTGGGAATGCTGTACGGGGACATCACCAGCAAAATCCTTGTAAATGGGCATCTGTCAAAATCAGTGGGAGTACACTGCGGCGTCCGTCAGGGCTGTCCGTTATCTCCTCTTCTGTTCGTGGCCTGTATTGAACCACTGGCACAGGTCTTGAGAAGGGACCAAGGGATCAGTGGGGTGGGTATCCCAGGGAGTGGGGGGATGACCGCCAAGTGCGTCTTTTACATGGACGACGTCAACATTTTATGTACCGACCTTTTATCCGTCGACAGGACTCTGGACAGGACTCTGGACAGGACTGACTGGTACGGACGAGCCTCTGGGACGAGACTGAACAGAGACAAGACAGAGGCCCAATTTTTCGGACCGTGGGCAGACCCAGACTTGACCAGACTACCTCTGACAGTTAAACTGACGGACATAAGGGTACTGGGGGTAAAGTTTGACCGGGGGGAGGAGGGAGCGGTAACTGGAGTGGAATCCTGGGGACTGTAAGACAGAGACTGGGTTTTTGGGGACTACGACAGCTGACTTTTGAGGGCAAGGTTGTAATCATTAAAGCTGTGATTTTACCTGTGCGTTTATTTTTTATTTTTTATTTCACCTTTATTTAACCAGGTAGGCTAGTTGAGAACAAGTTCTCATTTGCAACTGCGACCTGGCCAAGATAAAGCATAGCAGTGTGAACAGACAACACAGAGTTACACATGGAGTAAACAATTAACAAGTCAATAACACAGTAGAAAAAAAAATGGGCAGTCTATATACAATGTGTGCAAAAGGCATGAGGAGGTAGGCGAATAATACAATTTTGCAGATTAACACTGGGGTGATAAATGATCAGATGGTCATGTACAGGTAGAGATATTGGTGTGCAAAAGAGCAGAAAAGTAAATTTTTTTTTTTTTAAAAACAGTATAAAAACAGTATGGGAATGAGGTAGGTGAAAATGGGTGGGCTATTTACCAATAGACTATGTACAGCTGCAGCGATCGGTTAGCTGCTCGGATAGCTGATGTTTGAAGTTGGTGAGGGAGATAAAAGTCTCCAACTTCAGCGATTTTTGCAGTTCGTTCCAGTCACAGGCAGCAGAGTACTGGAACGAAAGGCGGCCAAATGAGGTGTTGGCTTTAGGGATGATCAGTGAGATACACCTGCTGGAGCGTGTGCTACGGATGGGTGTTGCCATCGTGACCAGTGAACTGAGATAAGGCGGAGCTTTACCTAGCATGGACTTGTAGATGACCTGGAGCCAGTGGGTCTGGCGACGAATATGTAGCGAGGGCCAGCCGACTAGAGCATACAAGTCGCAGTGGTGGGTGGTATAAGGTGCTTTGGTGACAAAACGGATGGCACTATGATAGACTGCATCCAGTTTGCTGAGTAGAGTGTTGGAAGCCATTTTGTAGATGACATCGCCAAATCGAGGATCGGTAGGATAGTCAGTTTTACTAGGGTAAGCTTGGCGGCGTGAGTGAAGGAGGCTTTGTTGCGGAATAGAAAGCCGACTCTTGATTTGATTTTCGATTGGAGATGTTTGATGTGAGTCTGGAAGGAGAGTTTGCAGTCTAGCCAGACACCTAGGTACTTATAGATGTCCACATATTCAAGGTCGGAACCATCCAGGGTGGTGATGCTAGTCGGGCATGCGGGTGCAGGCAGCGATCGCTTGAAAAGCATGCATTTGGTTTTACTCGCGTTTAAGAGCAGTTGGAGGCCACGGAAGGAGTGCTGTATGGCATTGAAGCTCGTTTGGAGGTTAGATAGCACAGTGTCCAATGACGGGCCGAAAGTATATAGAATGGTGTCGTCTGCGTAGAGGTGGATCAGGGAATCGCCCGCAGCAAGAGCAACATCATTGATATATACAGAGAAAAGTGTCGGCCCGAGAATTGAACCCTGTGGCACCCCCATAGAGACTGCCAGAGGACCGGACAGCATGCCCTCCGATTTGACACACTGAACTCTGTCTGCAAAGTAATTGGTGAACCAGGCAAGGCAGTCATCCGAGAAACCGAGGCTATTGAGTCTGCCGATAAGAATATGATGATTGACAGAGTCGAAAGCCTTGGCGAGGTCGATGAAGACGGCTGCACAGTACTGTCTTTTATCGATGGCGGTTATGATATCGTTTAGTACCTTGAGCGTGGCTGAGGTGCACCCGTGACCGGCTCGGAAACCAGATTGCACAGCGGAGAAGGTACGGTGGGATTCGAGATGGTCAGTGACCTGTTTGTTGACTTGGCTTTCGAAGACCTTAGATAGGCAGGGCAGGATGGATATAGGTCTATAGCAGTTTGGGTCCAGGGTGTCTCCCCTTGAAGAGGGGGATGACTGCGGCAGCTTTCAATCCTTGGGGATCTCAGACGATATGAAAGAGAGGTTGAACAGGCTGGTAATAGGGGTTGCGACAATGGCGGCAGATAGTTTCAGAAATAGAGGGTCCAGATTGTCAAGCCCAGCTGATTTGTACCGGTCTAGGTTTTGCAGCTCTTTCAGAACATCTGCTATCTGGATTTGGGTAAATCAGTTCTGTTTTTATTCCCCCTCAAAGGAGTATTTTAGACCTGGAGCGGATGCTTTTTTACTTCCTGTGGGGAGGCAAGTGGGAGAGGCTGAGGAGGGAGGTGGTCAAGAGGCCCAGGTCCAAGGGGGGGAAGGCTTGCCTGACCTCTACTTGTTCCTGGGCAGCCGCTACACAGCGTTACATCTGACTCTTGCCACCTCCCCGGTCAACAACAAGACTCAGGCCCTCGCACGGTTCTAATGAACATTGACACTAGTTCATCTTGAATAATGTTTTTACGTTAACAATTAAATAAAGTTTAAACAATTAATACAAATTAAATGAATCAACATATAATTTCAAAATGTACAAATTAGATAACTTGTTTATAATTGTTAGACATCTTAGTAAGTAGGCTGTTATTACATAAGCATCATTTTGGGAAAACAAATATATCCATACCAGAGGTGGAACCTTGATCCCTGATCTACTGGGTGTGCAGACTTCTATTCCAGCAATAATACACATTATTATCAACTCATTAGGTTGGATAAATTGAGCAGACTTCTACTTGTACACTACTAGTCCCCTACTGTGGTCCCCTACTCTGCTAGTCCCCTACTGTGGTCCCCTACTCTGCTAGTCCCCTACTGTGGTCCCCTACTCTGCTAGTTCCCTACTGTGGTCCCCTACTCTGCTAGTCCCCTACTGGGGTCCCCTACTCTGCTAGTTCCCTACTGTGGTCCCCTACTCTGCTAGTCCCCTACTGGTGTCCCCTACTCTGCTAGTCCCCTACTGTGATCCCCTACTCTGCTAGTCCCCTACTGGTGTCCCCTACTCTGCTAGTCCCCTACTGTGATCCCCTACTCTGCTAGTCCCCTACTGTGGTCCCCTACTCTGCTAGTCCCCTACTGTGGTCCCCTACTCTGCTAGTCCCCTACTCTGCTAGTCCCCTACTGGGGTCCCCTACTCTGCTAGTCCCCTACTGTGGTCCCCTACTCTGCTAGTTCCCTACTGTGGTCCCCTACTCTGCTAGTCCCCTACTGGGGTCCCCTACTCTGCTAGTCCCCTACTGTGATCCCCTACTCTGCTAGTCCCCTACTGTGGTCCCCTACTCTGCTAGTCCCCTACTGTGGTCCCCTACTCTGCTAGTCCCCTACTCTGCTAGTCCCCTACTGGGGTCCCCTACTCTGCTAGTCCCCTACTGGGGTCCCCTACTCTGCTAGTCCCCTACTGTGGTCCCCTACTCTGCTAGTCCCCTACTGTGGTCCCCTACTCTGCTAGTCCCCTACTCTACTAGTCCCCTACTGTGGTCCCCTACTCTGCTAGTCCCCTACTGTGGTCCCCTACTCTGCTAGTCCCCTACTGGGGTCCCCTACTCTGCTAGTCCCCTACTGGGGTCCCCTACTCTGCTAGTCCCCTACTGTGGTCCCCTACTCTGCTAGTCCCCTACTGTGGTCCCCTACTCTGCTAGTTCCCTACTCTGCTAGTCCCCTACTGTGGTCCCCTACTCTGCTAGTCCCCTACTCTGCTAGTCCCCTACTCTGCTAGTCCCCTACTGTGGTCCTCTACTCTGCTAGTTCCCTACTCTGCTAGTCCCCTACTGTGGTCCCATACTCTGCTAGTCCCCTACTGTGGTCCCCTACTCTGCTAGTCCCCTACTCTGCTAGTCCCCTACTGTGGTCCCCTACTCTGCTAGTCCCCTACTCTGCTAGTCCCCTACTGTGGTCCCATACTCTGCTAGTCCCCTACTGTGGTCCCCTACTCTGCTAGTCCCCTACTCTGCTAGTCCCCTACTGGGGTCCCCTACTCTGCTAGTCCCCTACTGGGGTCCCCTACTCTGCTAGTCCCCTACTGTGGTCCCCTACTCTGCTAGTCCCCTACTGTGGTCCCCTACTCTGCTAGTCCCATACTCTACTAGTCCCCTACTGTGGTCCCCTACTCTGCTAGTCCCCTACTGTGGTCCCCTACTCTGCTAGTCCCCTACTGTGGTCCCCTACTCTGCTAGTCCCATACTCTACTAGTCCCCTACTGTGGTCCCCTACTCTGCTAGTCCCCTACTGTGGTCCCCTACTCTGCTAGTCCCCTACTGTGGTCCCCTACTCTGCTAGTTCCCTACTCTGCTAGTCCCCTACTGTGGTCCCATACTCTGCTAGTCCCCTACTGTGGTCCCCTACTCTGCTAGTCCCCTACTCTGCTAGTCCCCTACTGTGGTCCCCTACCCTGCTAGTCCCTAACTCTGCTAGTCCCCTACTCTACTAGTCCCCTACTCTGCTACTCCCCTACTGTGGTCCCCTACTCTGCGAGCCCACAACGGTCTTGCGCAACGTGGCCCATCCTGCTCTCCTGAATCGGCATCGGGACCTGTCCTGGATGGTCGCCCACGAGATCCTCCCGGTCAGGGCCGTTATGCACTCACGGGGCATGGCGAGGACATCCGCGTGCCCCCGACCAGGCTGCGGCCAAGAAGAGTCGGTGAGGCACATGCTCTGGGAGTGCAGAGCTGCCAGGGACCTGTGGAAGGAAGCAGGCCCCCTGATTACCTCGTGTCTGCCAGCAGGGGAGGACGTAACACCTCAGCTCGTGCTGTATGGGGTGGGCCGAAGGCCTATTCCATCAAAGGCCTTCACAAAGTTCTGGCCCAACTGTGGTCCTCACGCAACCTGCTGGTAGGGAAAAGCGTAGAGACCACCCCCCAAGCAGTGGCCATGGTAGCCATGGAAGCCCTGGGATGGTACGGAAGGAAGGGGGCCTCGACCCCAGGCGAAGGGTCCCCCACAACACCCTAGGTCCCGGCGGCCACGGCCTGACAGCGCTGCGGCGCCTAGGGGAGGGATCTCCTCTGGGCCCCGAAGGAAGGGATGGTAATTTATTCAGAGGAGCAGGATGAGGTGAGTTTGATAAGGACTCACCCCGTTCCTGTACAAGGGACCGAAGACAGCCTTTTAACAAAGTGACTTTTTAACATGTTTTTCATGTCTTAAAAATGTTTTACCTTTGTTAGATCATTAGTACACATTTTAAATGCCTTTTACAGATTTGATGTTTTTACAAAGAAAGTACTTTTATTCATGGTTGTTTTCATTGGTTTTAACAACATGTACTTTTTAACTAATTTAAATGTAACTTTCAAATGCTTTGTTTTATGCCTTTATTGCCGTTTTTATGTGTATAAATGATGTAAAAAATGTATGAGCTGTTTCTTTAAAGGAAATGTGTCAATAAAACTTTTCCAAAATAAAAAAAATCTGTTCTTATCAGTTTAATATCTGATACGTCTCCTATCTGGGGACCATATATTACATTGATTTTTGGAATAGGGAGATGGAATAGGGGCTTGCTCCGTCCACTCCACGCATCGACCTGGTATTGCAGTACTTCCAGGAACGGTGCTCCCCCTTTCATTGTAAAGAGAAATCAGACAGAGGAAACAGTTGCTTCGTTGGTCTATATTGTATTTTCACATTGAGCAACTTCATTTCAATATCAATGATGGCTCGATAGTGCTGGTCAAAACGGTCACCGTTTTATTGACTACGATAGCTGTTGGGAATGGGGTGCGTTCATCTTCCAATCAAAGATTTTTCGTCACGTGCACGGGATACTTACTTGCAAACTTTCCTCAACAGTGCATGATCAAAAATATACACACATAGCTAAGTAATAAAGTAGTTAAACATTTTTTTGTTATGATTGGAAATCTATACAGTAGAAGACTATACAGAATAAACTATGAAATGTGCTAAAGTCATGTACTGGTAACATGGACTGTCTGTTAGAGCTGCGTAAATTCAAATCTGGTATCAGGATAAATATAACAATGAGTCACCGATTTTATACTATGTATTTTTTATTAGCTAAGTAATAAATGTCAAATGCAATTTTCGTATATACGGGCTCACTGTAATACCACGCAGGGCAGAACAGAGAACTGACAGGATGTATGTAAACAGTATTCTTTATACTGTGATAGACAGTTCCAACCCGTCTGTTGGCCTATCACAGTAGAGACTGGGCGTGGTTTAAACTTGCTCAGCCTATTGCAGGCGCTCAGGCGGGTCCCCGCCTCTTGGCGCTTCTGTTGATAGATGTAACTTGCTTGTGAAGAACATCCAGGCTCTCATGCTCCATACCGTTATCTCGCACCTGGCTCCTGTTATCTAACAAAAGACCGCTTGTTCTCGCAACACCCCGCTCTGCCTTTGCCTTGATTCTGCAGTCTCGTCCAGATCATCATGATATTTGAAGTTCTGTATGATAGCCACATTAGCTGCTAATTAGCATTTCCTTTGGGGGGGAGATTTAGATGGTAATCAAAACGTCACACTAGGGTAAGCGTACAGGAAACACAGCCCTGATTTTAAGTGTTTCGAAAATCCCCTATGGGAAAAATGAATGGTGGAAAAAACGATTGGAACCATTTCCATGTTTGACCACTAGGTTTTATGGGTAATTATGACTCAGAATGTGGTACTTTATACAACTACTGCTGTACACACCTTTTCTATTTATATACTGTCCATAATGTATATATATATTTCTGTCTAGGTAGCCTAGTGGTTAATGTTGGGCCAGTAACAGAAAGTTCCCGGTTTTGAATACCCAAGCCTCCAAGGTAAAAAAAAGTATGTGCCCTTGAGCAAGGCATTTAACCTTAATTTGCTCAAGGGGCTCCGTACTACCATAGCTGACCCTGTAAAACAACTAACTGGTGTGTGACAGTAAACTTTTATTTATACTTTTTTTATTTTGGATTAATTCCTGTCTTACTTTGGGGGGATTTGCGTGTATCGTTTTGTACTGCAAGGTTTTACTGTATGGAAGGAACATGCACTGTTGGCGCTAGGAACATAAGCGCGATAACAACTGCAAAATACGTGTACGCGGTTCGCGACCAAAATGTTCTCGTCGGATTTGTTTGTCTCCAAATAGTTCACTCTGCCACTTCTCGCGATGTTAGAGAGAGGACGTGCTTCCGGGTGAGGCACACAGATCACCGCGTGGAACACATTCCCGTTGGAACTGCGACTAGCGAAGGCTTTCTAGGAGATAAGTTTGTTTCGGGTTTAAACTTGGTGAAAAAGCGTCAGAGATGCTTGTTTTATTTGAAACCGCTGCTGGTTATGCAATATTTAAAGTGAGTATTTAGCTAAAGTTATATTCTAATAATTTTAGATGGGTGCATGACAATTTTCAATCATTGAACCGGGTTCGCGGTGTAGCTAGCTAAATACCTTGTTTTCCTGGAGTAGCTAGATATTGTATTAAAATACAAAGTATTTCAATGTCAAGACCTGTTTAACATTGTTTATAGTACACATGGCTTCTCTATTTAGGTCGTCGTGGTAGTTCTCGCATGCAAACCTTTACCGCAACGAGGCCTTCTCATTCAACACGCTGCAGTTAAGCAACCACGTTGCATGTGGCAAGTTACCTAGATCTGCTGGATATACAGATACTTTGCTACCTTGGACTTGGCTTTAGTAATTATGCAACTATTTGAACCCGTTCTATTTTCGAAGTTAAATAATTTATTTGTTGCCAATGTTTACCCAACATTTCAAATAGGCTTCTCTTCCAAGTTAGCATAACTGGTGCGTGGTACTTTGGAGGGACCGCGTGCTGGCTTTCTTATCACACATTACTGACGGGTTTTAATGACAACACATGTAAACCGAGTTGAGTTAATGCAATTAATGTATGGTATGCCCGTGTACTTGATAGAACTTTAACCTTGTTTTGTTTCAGGTCCTCGATGAGTCAAAGCTCCAAGAGGTGGACAGTTTATGGAAGGAGTTCGAGACTCCGGAGAAGGCCAACAAAGTGTGAGTTATGGCCCCATGTCTGGAGAGAGGAGTGTTTAGAGGGGAATACGTTGTCAATGAACAGTAGTATTACACATTATCAGCATAAGGAACATGTTTCTGGAGTTGACAAATAACATGTCGCCACCATTTCTCCTTCCAGAGTGAAGTTGAAGCACTTTGAGAAATTCCAGGACACAACAGAGACCTTGGCAGGTAGACAGAATACTTTCACCTCTCCTGTTGTTGCTCACTATAGTTTACCAGTTAGTGCACAAGGGCTGTCAGTCAAGGCTTCTGCATGCTTCAGCTAGGTGAACCAACAGCGTGTTCACATACTCCCTTAATTAAAAGACCGTTGCTTGAAAAATGAGAAAAGCGGCAATAGTAGTGTTTGTCCAACTTGAGAAGCCATCGCCAGTATACACTTCCTCAAACTAGTCTGAAATAATTGAAGATGGCTCAAGAAATGTAATTTTTTTCTTACTTTTATTTTTACAATTTTAAATCTACGTAAGCTGTTAGGTGCAGTATTTATGTAGTTTGAAAATGTGCATGAAAACGAGTATCGTTGAAGTGTGCAAAAACATCTGGGGAAAACACCTGACCGAAGACCAAACAAACACGATTCTTTTTTCTTAAGCACCAACTATTCCCAACTGTTTGGGATGGGAAGCATGCAGAAGCCTTTAGGTGTTATGCAGTATTCCTCACTACAGCTGAGACCACAGCTAACCTTAACCATCATAACAAACACTGACAGCAGCCGGTTGTTGAACTCACCCCCTAACAATGTTGAGTCTATGAATAGATACATATTACTAATGTCCTGTGTCTAAATGTTGGAACTATAACAGTCGTTTGTATATGTAGTGTATGTGGACACCCTGTCAAATTTGTGGATTCGGTTATTTTAGCCACATCCGTTGCTGACAGGTTTATAAAATCGAGCACACAGCCATGCAATCTCCATAGACAAACCAGCTGTCAGAGCAGCTCACAGATCACTGCACCTGAACACAGCCCATCTGTAAACAGCCACCTACCTCATCCCCATACTGTATTTATTTATCTTGCTCCTTTGCACCCCAGTATCTCTAATTGCATATTAATCTAATGCACATCCACCATTCCAGTGTTTAATCTCTATATTGTAATTGCTTTGCCACCATGGCCCATTTATTGCCGTACCTCCCTTATCTTACCTCATTGCACTCACTGTATATATACTTTTCCTATTGACTGTTTTGTTTATTCCATGTGTAACTCTGTTGTGTCAAATTGCTATTCTTTATCTTGGCCAGGTCACAGTTGCAAATGAGAACTTGTTCTCAACTGGCCTACCTGGTTTAACCTCTTCCCTCTACTCGGGACGCTTGCGTCCCAACTAGAGCTCTGGAAATGCAAATGTGCTACGCTAAATGCTAATAGTATTAGTTAAAACTCAAACGTTCATTAAAATACACATGCAGGGTATCGAATTAAAGCTACACTCGTTGTGAATCCAGGCAACAAGTCAGATTTTTAAAATGCTTTTCGGCGAAAGCATGAGAAGCTATTATCTGATAGCATGTAACACCCCAAAAGACCCACAGGGGACGTAAACAAAATAATTAACATTTCGGCGTTACACAAACCGCACAATAAAATAGAAAACATTCATTACCTTTCACCATCTTCTTTGTTGGCACTCCTAGATGTCCCATAAACACTATTTGGGTCTTTATTTCGATTAAATCGGTCCATATAAAGCCTAGATATCGTTATATGTAGACTGTGTGATAAACGAAAAAACATTGTTTCAAAACGTAACGTCATTTTTTAAAATTCAAAAGTCGACGATAAACTTTCACAAAACACTTCAAATACGTTTGTAATGCAACTTTAGGTATTAGTAAACGTTAATAAGCGATAAAATTCATCAGGAGGCGATGTAAAGATCATTAGCTGTCCGTCTGGAAAAATGTCCGGCTAGAAACTCAACGAAAATATCCGGTCCTAGACCTGAAGAAATACGGTGCCCTGCATGTGTTTGACCAAGAAAAAACTTGAAGGGAAATGACAAGACTCTAGACACCGTGTGGAAGCTGTAGGTACTGCAACCTCAGTCAATTAATTGTGGTTCACCTTTATCAATGGGTTCAAGTAGCGCATGGATATATTTTCCCATTTTCAGTGATCAGTTTTTCCTGTGCTTTTCGATGTAAATGCCGTTCTGGTAAAGCCACAGCAGTGATTTAACCAGTTTTATAAACGTCTGAGTGTTTACTATCCACACAGACTAAGCAAATGCATATACTATATTCCTGGCATGAGTAGCAGGGCGCTGAAATGTTGCGCGATTTTTAACAGAATGTTCAAAAAAGTAGAGGGTAGAAGCAACAGGTTACTAGAAGTGAAATATATATATTTTTTATATTGGCAATAGAATGGCCTTACTGAAGAGCTCAGTCACTTCCAATGTGGCACCGTCATAGGATGCCACCATTCCAACAAGTCTGTCTACCACGTTTCTGCCTTACTAGAGTTGCCCCTGTTATTGTGAAGTGGAAACGTCTAGGAGCAACAACGGCTCGGCTGCAACGTGGTAGACCATCAGGACACAGATGGAGTCCCTGATCACTGCGCTGCCCCCCCGGGAGATCAGCGCCATGTCTCTGGGACTGGCTCACAGGTAGGGTGGAACACAGACAACGCTTGGTGTTTTGGATTTATTAGGATCCCATTAAATGACGCCAACTGGTCTTATAACAAAAGACCTCATTACAAACACTTTATAATTGACTCACATCAATATGTAGTGTGTGTGTTGCCGATGATTATATCATGCTGTCTGAAACCTGGTGTGGATTTCCTCAGCATTCGTCACTACCCCTGAGGCAGCACCTCCCTCTGTCGTATTCATAGAAGACCTGAAAGGCTGCTATGGCAGATCCTGACCTGTTTCTGTTTCCTCAGTTTGTCCCGCTACAAGCTGAAGTTCAGCCCTGACAAAGTGGATACCATGATCGTTCAAGCTATCTGTAAGTACCTCCTCTTAGACCAGGGATGGGCATCTTTGATGGGGGTGGGGGCCACAAAAACCTCACGAGGGGCCGCAACACATCTCACATCAGTACCCCCCCCACCTTGCAAGCAAAACATTTTAGCGGCCCCCTCGCGTGACAGTGAAGAGAATTTCACTTTTAGACTGTAGGCACATTAGTGCAGTTTTTATAAGATGACTGTATTGTCTGTAGACAGGTGTGACTAGTATTATGGTCTGTAGACAGGTGTGACTAGTATTATGGTCTGTAGACAGGTGTGACTAGTATTATGGTCTGTAGCTCAGTAACAGGTGTGACTAGTATTATGGTCTGTAGACAGGTGTGACTAGTATTATGGTCTGTAGACAGGTGTGACTAGTATTATGGTCTGTAGCTCAGTAACAGGTGTGACTAGTATTATGGTCTGTAGACAGGTGTGACTAGTATTATGGTCTGTAGCTCAGTAACAGGTGTGACTAGTATTATGGTCTGTAGACAGGTGTGACTAGTATTATGGTCTGTAGACAGGTGTGACTAGTATTATGGTCTGTAGACAGGTGTGACTAGTATTATGGTCTGTAGCTCAGTGACAGGTGTGACTAGTATTATGGTCTGTAGACAGGTGTGACTAGTATTATGGTCTGTAGACAGGTGTGACTAGTATTATGGTCTGTAGACAGGTGTGACTAGTATTATGGTCTGTAGACAGGTGTGACTAGTATTATGGTCTGTAGACAGGTGTGACTAGTATTATGGTCTGTAGACAGGTGTGACTAGTATTATGGTCTGTAGACAGGTGTGACTAGTATTATGGTCTGTAGACAGGTGTGACTAGTATTATGGTCTGTAGCTCAGTAACAGGTGTGACTAGTATTATGGTCTGTAGCTCAGTAACAGGTGTGACTAGTATTATGGTCTGTTGCTCAGTAACAGGTGTGACTAGTATTATGGTCTGTAGACAGGTGTGACTAGTATTATGGGCTGTAGCTCAGTAACAGGTGTAACTAGTATTATGGTCTGTAGCTCAGTAACAGGTGTGACTAGTATTATGGTCTGTAGCTCAGTAACAGATGTGACTAGTATTATGGTCTGTAGACAGGTGTGACTAGTATTATGGTCTGTAGACAGGTGTGACTAGTATTATGGTCTGTAGACAGGTGTGACTAGTATTATGGTCTGGAGACGGGTGTGACTAGTATTATGGTCTGGAGACGGGTGTGACTAGTATTATGGTCTGGAGACGGGTGTGACTAGTATTATGGTCTGGAGACGGGTGTGACTAGTATTATGGTCTGGAGACGGGTGTGACTAGTATTATGGTCTGGAGACGGGTGTGACTAGTATTATGGTCTGGAGACAGGTGTGACTAGTATTATGGGCTGTAGCTCAGTAACAGGTGTGACTAGTATTATGGGCTGTAGCTCAGTAACAGGTGTGACTAGTATTATGGGCTGTAGCTCAGTAACAGGTGTGACTAGTATTATGGGATGTAGCTCAGTAACAGGTGTAACTAGTATTATCGTCTGTAGCTCAGTAACAGGTGTGACTAGTATTATGGTCTGGAGACAGGTGTGACTAGTATTATGGGCTGTAGCTCAGTAACAGGTGTAACTAGTATTATGGGCTGTAGCAGGTGTAACTAGTATTATGGGATGTAGCTCAGTAACAGGTGTAACTAGTATTATGGGCTGTAGCTCAGTAACAGGTGTAACTAGTATTATGGCTGTAGCAGGTGTAACTAGTATTATGGGATGTAGCTCAGTAACAGGTGTAACTAGTATTATGGTCTGTAGCTCAGTAACAGGTGTGACTAGTATTATGGTCTGGAGACAGGTGTGACTAGTATTATGGGCTGTAGCTCAGTAACAGGTGTAACTAGTATTATGGGCTGTAGCTCAGTAACAGGTGTAACTAGTATTATGGGCTGTAGCTCAGTAACAGGTGTAACTAGTATTATGGCTGTAGCTCAGTAACAGGTGTAACTAGTATTATGGGATGTAGCTCAGTAACCTGTGTAACTAGTATTATGGGCTGTAGCTCAGTAACAGGTGTAACTAGTATTATGGGCTGTAGCTCAGTAACAGGTGTAACTAGTATTATGGCTGTAGCTCAGTAGCAGGTGTAACTAGTATTATGGCTGTAGCAGGTGTAACTAGTATTATGGGATGTAGCTCAGTAACAGGTGTAACTAGTATTATGGGCTGTAGCTCAGTAACAGGTGTAACTAGTATTATGGGCTGTAGCTCAGTAACAGGTGTAACTAGTGTTATGGTCTGTAGCTCAGTAACAGGTGTAACTGGTATTATGGGCTGTAGCTCTGTCAATCACCATATTCTTATCGGCAGACTCAATAGCCTCGGTTTTTCGGATGACTGCCTTGCCTGGTTCACCAATTACTTTGCAGACAGAGTTCAGTGTGTCAAATCGGAGGGCATGCTGTCCGGTCCTCTGGCAGTCTCTATGGGGGTGCCACAGGGTTCAATTCTCGGGCCGACTCTTTTCTCTGTATATATCAATGATGTTGCTCTTGCTGCGGGCGATTCCATGATCCACCTCTACGCAGACGACACCATTCTATATACTTTCGGCCCGTCATTGGACACTGTGCTATCTAACCTCCAAACGAGCTTCAATGCCATACAGCACTCCTTCCGTGGCCTCCAACTGCTCTTAAACGCGAGTAAAACCAAATGCATGCTTTTCAACCGATCGCTGCCTGCACCCGCATGCCCGACTAGCATCACCACCCTGGATGGTTCCGACCTTGAATATGTGGACATCTATAAGTACCTAGGTGTCTGGCTGGACTGCAAACTCTCCTTCCAGACTCATATCAAACATCTCCAATCGCAAATCAAATCAAGAGTCGGCTTTCTATTCCGCAACAAAGCCTCCTTCACTCACGCCGCCAAGCTTACCCTAGTAAAACTGACTATCCTACCGATCCTCGACTTCGGCGATGTCATCTACAAAATGGCTTCCAACACTCTACTCAGCAAACTGGATGCAGTCTATCACAGTGCCATCCGCTTTGTCACTAAAGCACCTTATACCACCCACCACTGCGACTTGTATGCTCTAGTCGGCTGGCCCTCGCTACATATTCGTCGCCAGACCCACTGGCTCCAGGTCATCTACAAGTCCATGCTAGGTAAAGCTCCGCCTTATCTCAGTTCACTGGTCACGATGGCAACACCCATCCGTAGCACGCGCTCCAGCAGGTGTATCTCACTGATCATCCCTAAAGCCAACACCTCATTTGGCCGCCTTTCGTTCCAGTTCTCTGCTGCCTGTGACTGGAACGAACTGCAAAAATCGCTGAAGTTGGAGACTTTTATCTCCCTCACCAACTTCAAACATCAGCTATCCGAGCAGCTAACCGATCGCTGCAGCTGTACATAGTCTATTGGTAAATAGCCCACCCATTTTCACCTACCTCATTCCCATACTGTTTTTACACTGTTTTTTATTTATTTACTTTTCTGCTCTTTTGCACACCAATATCTCTACCTGTACATGACCATCTGATCATTTATCACCCCAGTGTTAATCTGCAAAATTGTATTATTCGCCTACCCTATGCCTTTTGCACACATTGTATAAAGATTATTTTTCTTCTGTGTTATTGACTTGTTAATTGTTTACTCCATGTGTAACTCTGTGTTGTCTGTTCACTCTGCTATGCTTTATCTTGGCCAGGTCACAGTTGCAAATGAGAACTTGTTCTCAACTAGCCTACCTGGTTAAATAAAGGTGTTCTCAACTGGCCTACCTGGTTAAATAAAGGTGTTCTCAACTGGCCTACCTGGTTAAATAAAGGTGTTCTCAACTGGCCTACCTGGTTAAATAAAGGTGTTCTCAACTAGCCTACCTGGTTAAATAAAGGTGATCTCAACTAGCCTACCTGGTTAAATAAAGGTGTTCTCAACGGGCCTACCTGGTTAAATAAAGGTGTTCTCAACTGGCCTACCTGGTTAAATAAAGGTGTTCTCAACTGGCCTACCTGGTTAAATAAAGGTGTTCTCAACTGGCCTACCTGGTTAAATAAAGGTGTTCTCAACTAGCCTACCTGGTTAAATAAAGGTGTTCTCAACTAGCCTACCTGGTTAAATAAAGGTGTTCTCAACTGGCCTACCTGGTTAAATAAAGGTGTTCTCAACTGGCCTACCTGGTTAAATAAAGGTGTTCTCAACTAGCCTACCTGGTTAAATAAAGGTGTTCTCAACTGGCCTACCTGGTTAAATAAAGGTGTTCTCAACTGGCCTACCTGGTTAAATAAAGGTGTTCTCAACTAGCCTACCTGGTTAAATAAAGGTGGAAAAAAAACAAAACAAAAAAACAGGTGTAACTAGTATTATGGGCTGTAGCTCAGTAGCAGGTGTAACTAGTATTATGGTCTGTAGCTCAGTAACAGGTGTAACTAGTATTATGGTCTGTAGCTCAGTAACAGGTGTAACTAGTATTATGGCTGTAGCTCAGTAACAGGTGTAACTAGTATTATGGGCTGTAGCTCAGTAACAGGTGTAACTAGTATTATGGTCTGTAGCTCAGTAACAGGTGTAACTAGTATTATGGGCTGTAGCTCAGTAACAGGTGTGACTAGTATTATGGGCTGTAGCTCAGTAACAGGTGTAACTAGTATTATGGGCTGTAGCTCAGTAACAGGGGTAACTAGTATTATGGGCTGTAGCTCAGTAACAGGTGTAACTAGTATTATGGGCTGTAGCTCAGTAACAGGTGTAACTAGTATTATGGGCTGTAGCTCAGTAACAGGTGTAACTAGTATTATGGGCTGTAGCTCAGTAACAGGTGTAACTAGTATTATGGGCTGTAGCTCAGTAACAGGTGTGACTAGTATTATGGGCTGTAGCTCAGTAACAGGTGTAACTAGTATTATGGGCTGTAGTTCAGTAACAGGGGTAACTAGTATTATGGGCTGTAGCTCAGTAACAGGTGTAACTAGTGTTTTGATCTGTGCAGCTCTGCTGGATGACCTGGACAAGGAGCTCAACAACTACATCATGCGCTGTAGGGAGTGGTACGGCTGGCACTTCCCTGAGGTGGGGAAGATCATCACTGACAACCTGGCCTACTGCAAGAGTGTCCGGAAGATAGGCGCTCGTACCAACGTGGCAACCACCGACCTGTCTGAGCATCTCTCCGAGGAGGTGAAGGCAGAGGTCAAACTGGCTGCAGAGATCTCCATGGGAACGGAGGTGTCAGAGGAGGACATCGGCAACATCATGCACCTGTGTGACCAGGTGATAGAGATTACAGAGTACCGCACCCAACTTTACGACTATCTGAAGAACATGATGATGGCTATCGCTCCCAACCTGACTGTCATGGTGGGGGAACTGGTAGGGGCGCGGCTCATCTCACACGCTGGTGAGTCATGATCTAACGGCCAATCACACAGCAGGAATCATTCACAACACAAAACAAGCGGTGATTAATATGACTATATGTCACAATCCTGATATCTGATGCTTTTCAGTCACTACCTCATCTGAGCTTGAATTAAAACCTTTTACCTGGACACCTGTAGTAGGCAGCTGGAAACGCCCAAACTGCTCCTAAATGCTCTGGTTCTCTCTGACAGGGTCCCTGTTGAACCTGGCCAAGCACCCGGCCTCCACAGTCCAGATCCTGGGAGCAGAGAAGGCCCTGTTCAGAGCCCTGAAGACGCGCAGAGACACGCCCAAATATGGTCTCATCTACCACGCCTCTCTGGTGGGACAGACCTCGGCCAAGAACAAGGGCAAGGTGAGGCTTTTGTTCCAGCCATCACTAGAAGTAGAATGTCTCTCCACACTACAGTACTGTTGTCGTGTTCCAGGTGTGATCTAATCAGAATGTCTCTCCACACTACAGTACTGCTGTCGTGTTCCAGGTGTGATCTAATCAGAATGTCTCTCCACACTACAGTACTGCTGTCGTGTTCCAGGTGTGATCTAGTTCTAATCAGAATCTCTCCACTCTACAGTACTGCTGTCATGTTCCAGGTGTGATCTAGTTCTAATCAGAATGTCTCTCCACACTACAGTACTGTTGTCGTGTTCCAGGTGTGATCTAGTTCTAATCAGAATGTCTCTCCACACTACAGTACTGCTGTCATGTTCCAGGTGTGATCTAGTTCTAATCAGAATGTCTCTCCACACTACAGTACTGTTGTCGTGTTCCAGGTGTGATCTAGTTCTAATCAGAATGTCTCTCCACACTACAGTACTGTTGTCGTGTTCCAGGTGTGTACTAGTTCTAATCAGAATGTCTCTCCACACTACAGTACTGTTGTCGTGTTCCAGGTGTGATCTAATCAGAATGTCTCTCCACACTACAGTACTGTTGTCATGTTCCAGGTGTGATCTAGTTCTAATCAGAATGTCTCTCCACACTACAGTACTGCTGTCATGTTCCATGTGTGATCATACTGTGTTGTGTTCCATCAGTACCGTTGTCATGTTCCAGGTGTGATCTAGTTCTAATCAGAATGTCTCTCCACACTACAGTACTGTTGTTCTAATCAGAATGTCTCTCCACACTACAGTACTGCTGTCATGTTCCAGGTGTGATCTAGTTCTAATCAGAATGTCTCTCCACACTACAGTACTGCTGTCATGTTCCATGTGTGATCTAGTTCTAATCAGAATGTCTCTCCACTCTACAGTACTGTTGTCATGTTCCAGGTGTGATCTATTCAGAATGTCTCTCCACTCTACAGTACTGTTGTCATGTTCCAGGTGTGATCTAGTTCTAATCAGAATGTCTCTCCACACTACAGTACTGCTGTCGTGTTCTAGGTGTGATCTAGTTCTAATCAGAATGTCTCTCCACACTACAGTACTGTTGTCATGTTCCAGGTGTGATCTAGTTCTAATCAGAATGTCTCTCCACACTACAGTACTGTTGTCATGTTCCAGGTGTGATCTATTCAGAATGTCTCTCCACTCTACAGTACTGTTGTCATGTTCCAGGTGTGATCTAGTTCTAATCAGAATGTCTCTCCACACTACAGTACTGTTGTCATGTTCCAGGTGTGATCTAGTTCTAATCAGAATGTCTCTCCACACTACAGTACTGCTGTCATGTTCCATGTGTGATCTAGTTCTAATCAGAATGTCTCTCCACACTACAGTACTGTTGTTGTGTTCCAGGTGTGATCTAATCAATGTCTCTCCACACTACAGTACCGTTGTCATGTTCCAGGTGTGATCTAATCAGAATGTCTCTCCACACTACAGTACTGCTGTCATGTTCCATGTGTGATCTAGTTCTAATCAGAATGTCTCTCCACACTACAGTACTGCTGTCATGTTCCAGGTGTGATCTAGTTCTAATCAGAATGTCTCTCCACACTACAGTACTGCTGTCATGTTCCATGTGTGATCTAGTTCTAATCAGAATGTCTCTCCACTCTACAGTACTGTTGTCATGTTCCAGGTGTGATCTATTCAGAATGTCTCTCCACTCTACAGTACTGTTGTCATGTTCCAGGTGTGATCTAGTTCTAATCAGAATGTCTCTCCACACTACAGTACTGCTGTCGTGTTCTAGGTGTGATCTAGTTCTAATCAGAATGTCTCTCCACACTACAGTACTGTTGTCATGTTCCAGGTGTGATCTAGTTCTAATCAGAATGTCTCTCCACACTACAGTACTGTTGTCATGTTCCAGGTGTGATCTATTCAGAATGTCTCTCCACTCTACAGTACTGTTGTCATGTTCCAGGTGTGATCTAGTTCTAATCAGAATGTCTCTCCACACTACAGTACTGTTGTCATGTTCCAGGTGTGATCTAATCAGAATGTCTCTCCACACTACAGTACTGCTGTCATGTTCCAGGTGTGATCTAATCAGAATGTCTCTCCACACTACAGTACTGCTGTCGTGTTCCAGGTGTGATCTAATCAGAATGTCTCTCCACACTACAGTACTGTTGTCATGTTCCAGGTGTGATCTAGTTCTAATCAGAATGTCTCTTCACACTACAGTACTGTTGTCATGTTCCAGGTGTGATCTAGTTCTAATCAGAATGTCTCTCCACACTACAGTACTGTTGTCATGTTCCAGGTGTGATCTAGTTCTAATCAGAATGTCTCTCCACACTACAGTACTGTTGTCATGTTCCAGGTGTGATCTAGTTCTAATCAGAATGTCTCTCCACTCTACAGTACTGCTGTCATGTTCCAGGTGTGATCTAGTTCTAATCAGAATGTCTCTCCACACTACAGTACTGCTGTCATGTTCCAGGTGTGATCTAATCAGAATGTCTCTCCACACTACAGTACTGCTGTCGTGTTCCAGGTGTGATCTAGTTCTAATCAGAATGTCTCTCCACTCTACAGTACTGCTGTCGTGTTCCAGGTGTGATCTAGTTCTAATCAGAATGTCTCTCCACACTACAGTACTGCTGTCATGTTCCAGGTGTGATCTAATCAGAATGTCTCTCCACTCTACAGTACTGCTGTCATGTTCTAGTCAAGCTTCTTTCTCTCCTCTCAGATCTCCAGGATGCTGGCAGCCAAAGCATCTCTGGCGATCCGCTACGATGCCCTGGGAGAGGACACAAACGCTGAGATGGGAGTTGAGAACCGTGCCAAGCTGGAGGCCAGACTACGCCACCTAGAGGAGAAGGGAGTAAGTAGCTCTCTCTCTGCCCCTTACTGCTAGAGGCCCAAAACAACCAGCCCACATGAGATGCCAAGCAGTGATGATGACTAATGTCAACAGTCCTGAAACTACCTGATGCTTTTCAGTCACTACCTCATCATCTGAGCATTAATAACCTCACTGGTGTACGTTGGACGCTAGCGTCCCACCTGGCCAACATCCAGGGAAATTACAGAGCGCCAAATTCAAAAACAAATACTCATTATTTTAAAAATCTGAAAACATACAAGTGTTATACATAGTTTTAAATATGAACTTCTTGTGAATCCAACCATTGTGTCAGATTTCAAAAAGTCTTTACGGCGAAAGCATACCAATGTGATTATTTGAGAACATCGCCCAGCAGACAAATCATTACAAAATGGTAACCAGCCAAGCAGAGTTACACAAGTCAGAAATAGAGAGAAAATGAATCCCTTTGATCTTCATATGGTTTCACTAAGATTAAAACAGTAACCAGCCAAGCAGAGTTACACAAGTCAGAAATAGAGAGAAAATGAATCCCTTTGATCTTCATATGGTTTCACTAAGATTAAAACAGTAACCAGCCAAGCAGAGTTACACAAGTCAGAAATAGAGAGAAAATGAATCCCTTTGATCTTCATATGGTTTCACTAAGACTTTCATTTATTCAATAAATCTTCCTTTTGTTCGATAGTCTCTCTATCCAAAAACCTCCGTTTTGTTTTCTTCAGTAATCCACGGCTCAAACAGTTACAACAGGCAGACAAAATATCCTAATTGTATCCGTCAAGTTCATAGAAACATGTCAAACAATGTTTTATATTCAATCCTCAGGTTGTTTTTAGCCTAAATAATCGATAATATTTCAACCGGACAATAACGTTGTCAATATAAAAGGTAAACAAGAAAGGCACGCTCTCGGGATTGAGCATGAAAAAGCTCTGACACTGTAGGGTCCAGTCATTCAGACTGCTCTTACTCCCGCATTTTTCAGAATAACAAACCTGAAACCATTTCTGAATACTGCTGACATCTCGTGGAAGGCATAGCAACAGTCATAAGTCAACTGATACTGTAATGGCATTGTATAGAGAACTAGAACAAACAAACAAAAATCTACTTCCTGGGTGGATTTTTCTCAGGTTTTCGCCTGCCAAATCCGTTCTGCTATACTCAGACATTATTTGAACCACTTTGGAAACTTTTGAAGGTTTTCTATCCAAATCTATGCATATCCTAGCTTCTGGGACTGAGTAGCAGGCAGTTTAGTTTGGGCACGCTTTTCATCATAAATTCCTGAATGTTGCCCCCTACCCATGTCAAGTTAAACAGTGATATCCTGCTAGTCACCTACTCTGCTAGCCCCCTACTCATCTCCTACTCTGCTAGACCCTACTCATCTCCTACTCTGCTAGTCCCCTACTCATCTCCTACTCTACCGGTCCCCTAATATTGTGCTGACCCTGGTTTATCCCTTCAGATCAGAAGAATCAGTGGAACAGGCAAAGCCATGGCGAAGTCTGACAAATACCAACACAAGAGGTGAGTTAACCCTGGAGACTACTGTATTGGGTAACTAACCTTCTGTCGTCTCTCTGGTAACTGACCTTCTGTCGCGTCTCTCTGGTAAATGACCTTCTGTCGCGTCTCTCTGGTAACTGACCTTCTGTCGCGTCTCTCTGGTAACTGACCTTCTGTCGCGTCTCTCTGGTAACTGACCTTCTGTCGTGTCTCTCTGGTAACTGACCTTCTGTCGCGTCTCTCTGGTAACTGACCTTCTGTCACGTCTCTCTGGTAACTGACCTTCTGTCGTCTCTCTGGTAACTGACCTTCTGTCGTCTCTCTGGTAACTGACCTTCTGTCGCGTCTCTCTGGTAACTGACCTTCTGTCGCGTCTCTCTGGTAACTGACCTTCTGTCGCGTCTCTCTGGTAACTGACCTTCTGTCGCGTCTCTCTGGTAACTGACCTTCTGTCGCGTCTCTCTGGTAACGTCACCGGCTGTCCCCGACAACAAGTCTTGGTTGTGTCTTTGGCATAATTAAAACTGATGACTTATTTATCAAATAACTCTCTAATTATTATTACGTGATTAAACTGATTAATCATGTAACTGTAATTAACTAGGAAGTCGGGGCACCAAGTAAAATATTCAGATTACAACGTTATAATTTTCCTAATATAACTTTCAGAAATATAATATCTGATCACATAGTCTTCTGATTAATTCATTATTTACCTCACATTAGTCTCATTCCAAACGTCGTAAATTGTTGGTTATCTGCACGAACAAAGTCTTCACTGAATCATCCATACATCAATTGTCTTAAAATAATTGATTTACTAAGTAATTCACAGAAATGCGTCACACATACAAAATAGATAGATTTCCAAAGAAATTATATGGGGTATGTGCCATGGTTTGATCAATTTGATTTCTATTGATAATTTGTGTGATTTGTCAGCACATTCAACTATGTAAAGAAAAAAGTATGTAATATTTCATTCATTCAGATCTAGGATGTTATTTTAGTGTTCCCTTTATATTTTTGAGCAGTATATTTCCAAAGAAAGGAGGATGTGCCCTAATGGCGGCTTGTTAGACAGTGATAATTATAACAATTGAAATGCTAATCCTTCACATATGAAAGCTCATTCGGGAACAATTGATATCAATATATATATTTACGCTCAGTGTGTCGTCGGTATCTCTGTTGAAACGCTTGTCTGTTGGAGAGTTTGTCCGCTCTCTCTCTGTCGTGGTTAGAATGGCTGGTTCAGTGACATTACTTCATGTCGTTATAGGATAGAGAGTTTGTCCGCTCTCTCTCTGTCGTGGTTAGAATGGCGGTATCGATAGTCTTAAGAGTTTTACCACGTGGTATGGTTAAAAGATTCAGCCATCTACTCAAACCTTTAGGTTTATGGTCTCTACTCAAACCTTAGGTTTATGGTCTCTACTCAAACCTTAGGTTTATGGTCTCTACTCAAACCTTAGGTTTATGGTCTCTACTCAAACCTGGGCCCTCTTGTGGTAAGCTGGTCTGCAACCTTAAGCCATCTTGTAATTGGGGTGAGCTGGTCTGGTGATAGAAAACCCGGGTTTTATTCGGAAGAGCAGAAAAGGGCCTGTCCCAGGACATAACTGTGCTCATGGGCGGTCCTCTGATTTAGTTTAACTCCAAAGGGAATTGGAGTTTCCTTCATTAAACAGTCCAAAATCACATTACACAATTTCACAAAGAGTATCATCCTCTCATCTTATACAACAATTAGCCTCATATCTGAAGCTATTGTATAAACATTTATGGTAATGTGGCCGTATTGTCTCCCATGAGTTTCACTAAATTGTACCCAACGGACCAGTTCGTAGCTGGATTCTTCACTGATCTTTTATACATTCTCCAGAACATAAATGTTGTTCGGTTCTCCAGTTCTGTGAGGTGGAAGAAATTCCTTTGTTCTCTCTATGAAAACTCACTCTCTATATACTGTGGCCATGAGGAGATCATCTCCTGGAATTTACGACCTCTCTGACCACAGCAGCCTGGTTTTAGGAGACAGAGGGGGATGGTGCTCGCTGTACCCAAAGAGGGTCATGACAACCGATAGTTGTCGGTTCTTTCGACCAAGGACTGGTAAAAAATTTAATGTGTCTTTTTTTTCACGGACATCGTTTGTTGGAGTCAAATCAACTACATGCGCTAAGCTCCCGAACCCCGTGTGTGCTAAGCTCCCGAACCCCGTGTGTGCTAAGCTCCCGAACCCCGTGTGTGCTAAGCTCCCGAACCCCGTGTGTGCTAAGCTCCCGAACCCCGTGTGTGCTAAGCTCCCGAACCCCGTGTGTGCTAAGCTCCCGAACCCCGTGTGTGCTAAGCTCCCGAACCCCGTGTGCGCTAAGCTCCCGAACCCCGTGTGCGCTAAGCTCCCGAACCCCGTGTGCGCTAAGCTCCCGAACCCCGTGTGCGCTAAGCTCCCTGTTAGATGAAATAATACATACATGACTGGAGGGAGCCAGAGATCAAGATGTTAACCTGACCATCCGCTGGTCCTGCTGGCTTTCTCTGATTCTGGCATTACTCTCCTGAAGGTGGCGGTAATGGGCAACACGAGGAGTCTGCAACCTTTCATGTGGATTTTATCTTAGGCTGTCATTTCTACTGATCTGCAGTTATCTCTTTCATATGCACCTTTTTGGTTAAATAAAATGTATTTTCAATCATGTGGTTAATCAAAATGATATCTAAGTGAAAGTGATACAAACCTAGAAAGTAACTTCTATTGCAAATGTGTAAAAATGGCCTAAAGCAAACAAATAAAACATTGGCCTGCAGGTATAAAATATCCTGATGGAAATTATCATATGAATCATGGCCTGTCTGCAATGAACTGAAGCATTGTATCAACTTGGTCTGGGGGGGGGGGGCTATGCTCACAACTTGGTCTGGGGGGGAGTGGGCTTGCTTGAAATATTTTTTTAAATATTCTGTGCCCTGTTTCCCCCGCCAGTGAGCTCGGGACAGACAGCTGTAGGCTATTTGATCAAGTAGGCTTATTTTATGACGTTTCCATTGGATCCGAGCAGGACATGAGTGGTCAAAAAGGAGAGAGCTGGGAATATTTTTCAAATACATTGAGGAACTTTTGTAATTCTCAATGGATGGTAAAACGGTATGTTTGCTTGCTGTTTTGAGGTGACAAAGCATTACTTTGAGAAGCTCCACAGGTCATTAGTAGTGGTGCGTTTAGCCCATCAGAAATACTATCAGATGGGCACATTTGTAAGCCTACATTGGCGCGCAGGCTAGGCAGCATATAGGTCTACTTCTATGCGTTTGCGTTCTTACTCAACATTGACAGGAGCGCTGCCAAACTAAGCTAAATTAACTGGTAAATGAAATGCTAGAAACACAGTTTCTCTCACAAGTGTAGCATAGGTTGTGCACTCTGCAAACAATGTGTCCACTCCAACAATGAGAATGCTGAAAGACTGATATATTGAATGCGTTAACTGAAATGACCATAACCAAACAAGCATTGTAGATTGTAAATGATAGGAATGAAGGGTAAATGTAGTACTGGTGATATATGTAATGGGGAATTGATATACACTAACAATCAAACGCAAAACAATTCACTGAGATGGTTGTGAATCAGAAAGGTGTCTCGTGTGCCATAAATTGACTTGCTACTGCTCAACTAAAACATCTCGGTCGACCAACAGCCTTTAAACCAATCAATCGACCGTCGGCTAATTACTAACTGTGCTGTTAAATAACGTTCTGTCATGTCTCCGTAGTGACGTGAAGGTGTACGACCCCTCCGGAGACTCCACCCTCCCCTCTGTTTCCAAGAAGAGGAAGTTTGAGGAGGTGGAGGAGGAAGAGGTGGCCACACCGGTGACAGTCAAACCCAAGAAACCCAAGAAAGAACCTGTGGAAGGTCAGTTGAGTAACTCTTAGCCATAATCCTGTTGTATAACACAACCCATAACATGAGACCATAATACACCATCCATCCTGTTATATAATACACCATCCATCCTGTTGTATAACACAACCCATAATACACCATCCATCCTGTTATATAACACATCCCATAATACACCATCCATCCTGTTATATAACACAACCCATAATACACCATCCATCCTGTTATATAATACACCATCCATCCTGTTCTATAACACAACCCATAATATACCATCCATCCTGTTCTATAATACACCATCCATCCTGTTATATAAAACAACCCATAATACACCATCCATCCTGTTATATAACACAACCCATAATACACCATCCATCCTGTTATATAACACAACCCATAATACACCATCCATCCTGTTATATAACACAACCCATAATATACCATCCATCCTGTTATATAACACAACCCATAATACACCATCCATCCTGTTATATAACACAACCCATAATACACCATCCATCCTGTTCTATAATACACCATCCATCCTGTTCTATAACACAACCCATAATACACCATCCATCCTGTTATATAACACAACCCATAATACACCATCCATCCTGTTATATAACACAACCCATAATACACCATCCATCCTGTTATATAACACAACCCATAATACACCATCCATCCTGTTCTATAATACACCATCCATCCTGTTCTATAACACAACCCATAATACACCATCCATCCTGTTATATAACACAACCCATAATACACCATCCATCCTGTTCTATAACACAACCCATAATATACCATCCATCCTGTTCTATAATACACCATCCATCCTGTTCTATAACACAACCCATAATATACCATCCATCCTGTTCTATAATACACCATCCATCCTGTTATATAATACACCATCCATCCTGTTATATAACACAACCCATAATACACCATCCATCCTGTTATATAACACAACCCATAATACACCATCCATCCTGTTATATAATACACCATCCATCCTGTTATATAATACACCATCCATCCTGTTATATAACAGACCATCCATCCTGTTATATAACACAACCCATAATACACCATCCATCCTGTTATATAACACAACCCATAATATACCATCCATCCTGTTATATAACACAACCCATAATACACCATCCATCCTGTTATATAACACAACCCATAATACACCACCCATCCTGTTCTATAATACACCATCCATCCTGTTCTATAATACACCATCCATCCTGTTATATAACACAACCCATAATACACCACCCATCCTGTTCTATAATACACCATCCATCCTGTTCTATAATACACCATCCATCCTGTTCTATAATACACCATCCATCCTGTTATATAACACAACCCATAATACACCATCCATCCTGTTATATAACACAACCCATAATACACCATCCATCCTGTTATATAACACAACCCATAATACACCATCCATCCTGTTCTATAACACACCATCCATCCTGTTATATAACACAACCCATAATACACCATCCATCCTGTTATATAACACAACCCATAATACACCATCCATCCTGTTCTATAATACACCATCCATCCTGTTCTATAATACACCATCCATCCTGTTATATAACACAACCCATAATACACCATCCATCCTGTTATATAACACAACCCATAATACACCATCCATCCTGTTCTATAATACACCATCCATCCTGTTATATAACACAACCCATAATATACCATCCATCCTGTTATATAACACAACCCATAATACACCATCCATCCTGTTCTATAACACAACCCATAATACACCATCCATCCTGTTATATAACACAACCCATAATACACCATCCATCCTGTTATATAACACAACCTATAATACACATTTACATTTAAGTCATTTAGCAGACGGTCTTATCCAGAGCGACTTACAAATTGGTGCTTTCACCTTATGACATCCAGTGGAACAGCCACTTTACAATAGTGCATCTAAATCTTTTAAGGGGGGTGAGAAGGATTACTTTATCCTATCCTAGGTATTCCTTAAAGAGGTGGGGTTTCAGGTGTCTCCGGAAGGTGGTGATTGACTCCGCTGTCCTGGCGTCGTGAGGGAGTTTGTTCCACCATTGGGGGGCCAGAGCAGCGAACAGTTTTGACTGGGCTGAGCGGGAACTGTACTTCCTCAGTGGTAGGGAGGCGAGCAGGCCAGAGGTGGATGAACGCAGTGCCCTTGTTTGGGTGTAGGGCCTGATCAGAGCCTGGAGGTAGTGAGGTGCCGTTCCCCTCACAGCTCCGTAGGCAAGCACCATGGTCTTGTAGCGGATGCGAGCTTCAACTGGAAGCCAGTGGAGAGAGCGGAGGAGCGGGGTGACGGAGAGAACTTGGGAAGGTTGAACACCAGACGGGCTGCGGCGTTCTGGATGAGTTGTAGGGGTTTAATGGCACAGGCAGGGGAGCCCAGCCAACAGCGAGTTGCAGTAATCCAGACGGGAGATGACAAGTGCCTGGATTAGGACCTGCGCCGCTTCCTGTGTGAGGCAGGGTCGTACTCTGCGGATGTTGTAGAGCATGAACCTACAGGAACGGGCCACCGCCTTGATGTTATTTGAGAACGACAGGGTGTTGTCCAGGATCACGCCAAGGTTCTTAGCGCTCTGGGACGAGGACACAATGGAGTTGTCAACCGTGATGGCGAGATCATGGAACGGGCAGTCCTTCCCCGGGAGGAAGAGCAGCTCCGTCTTGCCGAGGTTCAGCTTGAGGTGATGATCCGTCATCCACACTGATATGTCTGCCAGACATGCAGAGATGCGATTCGCCACCTGGTCGTCAGAAGGGGGAAAGGAGAAAATTAATTGTGTGTCGTCTGCATAGCAATGATAGGAGAGACCATGTGAGGTTATGACAGAGCCAAGTGACTTGGTGTATAGCGAGAATAGGAGAGGGCCTAGAACAGAGCCCTGGGGGACACCAGTGGTGAGAGCACGTGGTGAGGAGACGGATTCTCGCCACGCCACCTGGTAGGAGCGACCTGTCAGGTAGGACGCAATCCAAGCGTGGGCCGCGCCGGAGATGCCCAACTCGGAGAGGGTGGAGAGGAGGATCTGATGGTTCACAGTATCGAAGGCAGCCGATAGGTCTAGAAGGATGAGAGCAGAGGAGAGAGAGTTAGCTTTAGCAGTGCGGAGCGCCTCCGTGATACAGAGAAGAGCAGTCTCAGTTGAATGACTAGTCTTGAAACCTGACTGATTTGGATCAAGAAGGTCATTCTGAGAGAGATAGCGGGAGAGCTGGCCAAGGACGGCACGTTCAAGAGTTTTGGAGAGAAAAGAAAGAAGGGATACTGGTCTGTAGTTGTTGACATCGGAGGGATCGAGTGTAGGTTTTTTCAGAAGGGGTGCAACTCTCGCTCTCTTGAAGACGGGAGGGACGTAGCCAGCGGTCAGGGATGAGTTGATGAGCGAGGTGAGGTAAGGGAGAAGGTCACCGGAGATGGTCTGGAGAAGAGAGGAGGGGATAGGGTCAAGCGGGCAGGTTGTTGGGCGGCCGGCCGTCACAAGACGCGAGATGTCATCTGGAGAGAGAGGGGAGAAAGAGGTCAGAGCACAGGGTAGGGCAGTGTGAGCAGAACCAGCGGTGTCGTTTGACTTAGCAAACGAGGATCGGATGTCGTCGACCTTCTTTTTCAAAATGGTTGACGAAGTCATCTGCAGAGAGGGAGGGGGGAGAAGGTGGCAAAGAGCTTCCTAGGGTTAGAGGCAGATGCTTGGAATTTAGAGTGGTAGAAAGTGGCTTTAGCAGCAGAGAGAGAAGAGGAAAATGTAGAGAGGAGGGAGTGAAAGGATGTCAGGTCCGCAGGGAGGCGAGTTTTCCTCCATTTCCGCCGGCTGCCCGGAGCCCTGTTCTGTGAGCTCGCAATGAGTCGTCGAGCCACGGAGCGGGAGGGGAGGACCGAGCCGGCCTGGAGGATAGGGGACATAGAGAGTCAAAGGATGCAGAAAGGGGAGGAGAGGAGGGTTGAGGAGGCAGAATCAGGAGATAGGTTGGAGAAGGTTTGAGCAGAGGGAAGAGATGATAGGATGGAAGAGGAGAGAGTAGCGGGGGAGAGAGAGCGAAGGTTGGGACGGCGCGATACCATCCGAGTAGGGGCAGTGTGGGAAGTGTTGGATGAGAGCGAGAGGGAAAAGGATACAAGGTAGTGGTCGGAGACTTGGAGGGGAGTTGCAATGAGGTTAGTGGAGGAACAGCATCTAGTAAAGATGAGGTCGAGCGTATTGCCTGCCTTGTGAGTAGGGGGGGAAGGTGAGAGGGTGAGGTCAAAAGAGGAGAGGAGTGGAAAGAAGGAGGCAGAGAGGAATGAGTCAAAGGTAGACGTGGGGAGGTTAAAGTCGCCCAGAACTGTGAGAGGTGAGCCGTCCTCAGGAAAGGAGCTTATCAAGGCACCATCCATCCTGTTATATAACACAACCCATAATACACCATCCATCCTGTTATATAACACAACCCATAATACACCATCCATCCTGTTATATAACACAACCCATAATACACCATCCATCCTGTTCTATAACACAACCCATAATACACCATCCATCCTGTTATATAACACAACCCATAATACACCATCCATCCTGTTCTATAACACAACCCATAATACACCATCCATCCTGTTCTATAACACAACCCATAATACACCATCCATCCTGTTCTATAACACAACCCATAATACACCATCCATCCTGTTCTATAACACAACCCATAATACACCATCCATCCTGTTCTATAACACAACCTATAATACACCATCCGTCCTGTTATATAACACAACCCATAATACACCACCCATCCTGTTATATAACACAACCCATAATACACCATCCATCCTGTTCTATAACACAACCCATAATACACCATCCATCCTGTTCTATAACACAACCCATAATACACCATCCATCCTGTTCTATAACACAACCCATAATACACCATCCATCCTGTTATATAACACAACCCATAATACACCATCCATCCTGTTCTATAACACACCATCCATCCTGTTCTATAACACAACCCATAATACACCATCCACCCTGTTATATAACACAACCCATAATACACCATCCATCCTGTTCTATAACACACCATCCATCCTGTTCTATAACCCAATCCATATCATGAGGTTCTCAGCCGTCTGTTAAGTGCTGTTGTCTCAAGGTGCTTTCTGTTTTCATTCAGAACTAGAGGCTTCAACGGCAGCAGAAGAAACTCCCAAGAAGAAGAAGAAAAAGAAGTTTAAGAAAGCCGAGGAGGACGTAAAGGAAGAGGAAGAGGAGGCGACCGTCTCTCCCACAGAGGAAGTACGTAGCTGATGGGGACATGCCTCCAGAATATATATATTCCTGCTCATCTAAGCCGCTCTGCCTGAACGAACATACTAATTTGTTATTTCTTGTGATTTACAGTCGTCAAAGAAGAAGAAAAAGAAGAAAAAGGTCAAGGAGGAAGAGGGAGATTAATCTGGTTGGGGAGAAACTGTATTATATTAGAACTTTTAGTTGTGGTTGTATCTACCAGGGCCAGACTGACTGGTGTATCTGACCGTTTAAAGACTAGAGAACTGGAGACGCAGGTTATTTCAGAATGACCAGCAGCTGATCTGTTATGAGACTTGATGATGTATCTGACCGTTTAAAGACTAGAGAACTGGAGACGGAGGTTATTTCAGACCAGCAGCTGATCTGTTATGAGACTTGATGATGTATCTGACCGTTTAAAGACTAGAGAACTGGAGACGGAGGTTATTTCAGAATGACCAGCAGCTGATCTGTTATGAGACTTGATATAAATCCTCCTGTGGATTTGAGTTTAAGATGAACCTTTAGTTTACTGTAACCTCTTATTATTACTAATCAACTAAAGACCCAATAGACTGTCTACAATATCAATGTCCATGTTAAAACACTCCACTGGTTTAACGATGTGCCTTTTTTTAAAGATGGGTTTTTCTGCTGTGTTTGTCCATAAGTGATTAAATCCATTTTTTATTTTATTTTTATTTTACCTTTATTTAACCAGGCAAGTCAGTTAAGAACAAATTCTTATTTTCAATGACGGCCTAGGAACAGTGGGTTAACTGCCTGTTCAGGGGCAGAACGACAGATTTGTACCTTGTCAGCTCGGGGGTTTGAACTTGCAACCTTTCGGTTACAAGTCCAATGCTCTAACCACTAGGCTACCCTGCCGCCCCATTTTCTCAGTCAGCGGTATTTCCTTTCATTCCAGCTATGGTGGATTCAGACCCCTTGACTTTGTCCACCTTTTGTTACGTTACAGCCTTATTCTAACATGATTCAATAGTTTTTCCCATTAATTTACACACGATGCCCCCCAAATGACAAAGCTAAACAAGTTTAGAAATGTGTGTACATTTATTCAAAATACAAAACTAACATATCGCATTTAGTCACTTCACCCCTTCCTACATGTGCAAATTACCGCAACTAACCTGTACCCCCCACACTGACTCAATACCTGTACCCTCCACACTGACTCTGTACCGGTACCCCCGTACACTGACTCAATACCTGTACCCCCTGTATATAGACTCCACACTGACTCGGTACCCCCTGTATATAGACTCCACACTGACTCGGTACCCCCTGTATATAGACTCCACACTGACTCGGTACCGGTACCCCCCCCTGTATATAGACTCCACACTGACTCGGTACCGGTACCCCCTGTATATAGACTCCACACTGACTCAGTACCTGTACCCCCTGTATTTTAACTCCACACTGACTCGGTACCGGTACCCCCTGTATATAGACTCCACACTGACTCTGTACCGGTACCCCCTGTATATAGACTCCACATTGACTCGGTACCGGTACCCCTTGTATATAGACTCCACACTTACTCGGTACCTGTACCCCCTGTATATAGCCTCCACACTGACTCTGTACCGGTACCCCCTGTATATAGACTCCACATTGACTCGGTACCGGTACCCCTTGTATATAGACTCCACACTGACTCGGTACCGGTACCCCTTGTATATAGCCTCCACACTGACTCTGTACCGGTACCCCCTGTATATAGCCTCCACACTGACTGTACCTGTACCCCTTGTATATAGCCTCCACATTGACTCTGTACCTGTACCCCTTGTATATAGCCTCCACATTGACTCGGTACCGGTACCCCTTGTATATAGACTCCACACTGACTCGGTACCGGTACCCCTTGTATATAGCCTCTGTACCGGTACCCCCTGTATATAGCCTCCACACTGACTCTGTACCGGTACCCCCTGTATATAGACTCCACATTGACTCTGTACCTGTACCCCTTGTATATAGCCTCCACATTGACTCTGTACCTGTACCCCTTGTATATAGCCTCCACATTGACTCGGTACCGGTACCCCTTGTATATAGACTCCACACTTACTCGGTACCTGTACCCCCTGTATATAGACTCGTTAGTGTTACTTTTATTACATTTTATACTTTTTACTTTATATTTTATTACCTTCATTGAACCGCACTGTTGGTTAAGGGCTTGTCGGTCAGCATTTCACAGTAAGGTCTACACTGTTGGTTAAGGGCTGGTCAGTCAGCATTTCACAGTAAGGTCTACACTGTTGGTTAAGGGCTTGTCAGTCAGCATTTCACAGTAAGGTCTACACTGTTGGTTAAGGGCTGGTCAGTCAGCATTTCACAGTAAGGTCTACACTTGTATTTGGTGCATGTGACAAAGTTTGACAAGTATTCAGACCCTCTACTCAGTACTTTGTTGACGCACCTTTGGCAGCGATTACAGCCTTGAGTCTTCTTGGGTATGATGCTACAAGCTTGGCTCACCTGTATTTGAGTAGTTTCTGCGTACAGCTTCAAGGCCTCTCCATCCTCCTGCTGGTTCCAGCTCCGTCACAATGCAGTTGGACAGTGAAGATGAAAAAGGATTTCCTTGCCAATCTATGATTCATCATATGTACAGTACGTACGCAAGGAGTGGACTTCCTGGAGCTGGTGGAGAGACACAGCTGATGGTGGCAGTGTGAGCGAGAACAGTGGCAAGATCTGGAGGAAACCATGGAGCAGCTAGCCTGCCAAGCAGCACAACAACCTGGAGAGAGATGCCTAGCACACACATTATCTGAGTTAAGCTGCTTGTTCAATAAGATAGCATGTATACCTTGTTATTAGCTTGTATCTATAATTGTTGATCAGTTAGGTAGCATGTTTACTACCAATACACTGCTTAAAACTAATTGTTCAGAATGTGTTGGTTTACTACCAATACACTGCTTAAAACTATAATTGTTCAGAATGTGTTGGTTTACTACCAATACACTGCTTAAAACTATAATTGTTCAGAATGTGTTGGTTTACTACCAATACACTGCTTAAAACTATAATTGTTCAGAATGTGTTGGTTTACTAGTTAAGAAAATAAATTACATTGAATTGTTCAATAATGTGTAAATGTATAATAAACACAGAAATCCCAAAACCTAGAAAAAGGAACATAGACAACCCACCCAACTCACGCCCTGACCATACTAAAACAAAGACGACCCACCCAACTCACGCCCTGACCATACTAAAACAAAGACAACCCACCCAACTCACGCCCTGACCATACTAAAACAAAGACAACCCACCCAACTCGCCCTGACCATACTAAAACAAAGACAACCCACCCAACTCACGCCCTGACCACACTAAAACAAAGACAACCCACCCAACTCACGCCCTGACCACACTAAAACAAAGACAACCCACCCAACTCACGCCCTGACCATACTAAAACAAAGACAACCCACCCAACTCACGCCCTGACCATACTAAAACAAAGACAACCCACCCAACTCACGCCCTGACCATACTAAAACAAAGACAACCCACCCAACTCACGCCCTGACCATACTAAAACATAGACAACCCACCCAACTCACTCCCTGACCATACTAAAACAAAGACAACCCACCCAACTCACGCCCTGACCATACTAAAACAAAGACAACCCACCCAACTCACGCCCTGACCATACTAAAACAAAGACAACCCACCCAACTCACGCCCTGACCATACTAAAACAAAGACAACCCACCCAACTCACGCCCTGACCATACTAAAACAAAGACAACCCACCCAACTCACGCCCTGACCATACTAAAACAAAGACAACCCACCCAACTCACGCCCTGACCATACTAAAACAAAGACATAACAAAAGATCTCAGGTCAGAAGGTGACACATGCAGGACAAGCGAACGGGGGAGCACTTTGATGTCTTGTTCGCAAAAGCAGCTGCTATGGCAACAAAGTTGGACCAACAACCTATTCAGATGCCTCACATCCGCAAACTTTCAAAGCGTTACACCGGTCAGGCTGCAGCCCAGTGAATACTCAGCCCATATCCATCCTGATGCTCAGTTCTACAACACCGTGGACACAGTGAATACTCAGCCCATATCCATCCTGATGCCCAGTTCTACAACACCTTGGACACAGTGAATACTCAGCCCACATCCATCCTGATGCCCAGTCTTTGTACAGAGCCCAGTTCTACAACACCTTGGACACAGTGAATACTCAGCCCACATCCATCCTGATGCCCAGTCTTTGTTCAGAGCCCAGTTCTACAACACCTTGGACACAGTGAATACTCAGCCCACATCCATCCTGAAGCCCAGTCTTTGTTCAGAGCCCAGTTCTACAACACCTTGGACACAGTGAATACTCAGCCCATATCCATCCTGATGCCCAGTTCTACAACACCTTGGACACAGTGAATACTCAGCCCACATCCATCCTGATGCCCAGTCTTTGTACAGAGCCCAGTTCTACAACACCTTGGACACAGTGAATACTCAGCCCACATCCATCCTGATGCCCAGTCTTTGTTCAGAGCCCAGTTCTACAACACCTTGGACACAGTGAATACTCAGCCCATATCCATCCTGATGCCCAGTTCTACAACACCTTGGACACAGTGAATACTCAGCCCACATCCATCCTGATGCCCAGTCTTTGTACAGAGCCCAGTTCTACAACACCTTGGACACAGTGAATACTCAGCCCATATCCATCCTGATGCCCAGTTCTACAACACCTTGGACACAGTGAATACTCACCCCACATCCATCCTGATGCCCAGTTCTACAACACCTTGGACACAGTGAATACTCAGCCCACATCCATCCTGATGCCCAGTCTTTGTACAGAGCCCAGTTCTACAACACCTTGGACACAGTGAATACTCAGCCCATATCCATCCTGATGCCCAGTTCTACAACACCTTGGACACAGTGAATACTCACCCCACATCCATCCTGATGCCCAGTTCTACAACACCTTGGACACAGTGAATACTCAGCCCATATCCATCCTGATGCCCAGTCTTTGTACAGAGCCCAGTTCTACAACACCTTGGACACAGTGAATACTCAGCCCATATCCATCCAGAATTGAATTCAAGACTTCTGCAGGTGCAGCTGGCCATGTTTGGGACTAATTATCCATATCAAACGAGCTCAGATGTTGCTGGCATTATTGGGGAAATGGTGCCAGAGGTGAAAGGTCTCTTCAGTCAGGGGGAAGCTTTAGGAAGGGGTCTGCTGGTCGTCCCTGCCTCCTCTGTCGAGGCTGAGAGGAGTTTTAGTGCCCCGGGGAGGCTTAAGACATGGCTTAGATCATCCATGAGTCAAACAAGGCTGAATAATGTGGCCATGTGGTACGTGCACTAGCAGAAACTGGACAGACTGGACCTGGACAGGTTTAATGGAAGCCTTCACTTAGATCCAGTGGTGAACCGTGACTATAGGGCCTCGGCTTTCAGAGGGACCAAAAATCTTCCAATACGTTGTGTCAAACTATAAAATCATAAAAATAACAGAAAACATAGCATCACTTAATGCGCCCGACATTATATAGTCTGTAGTCGGGCCGTTCTAGTGAAGGAGGAGCTTTTTGATGACATTGTGAACAATGACATTCACTCCAGTCGGCCCCATGAAGTCAGAACAATACAATAGCACAATTATTTGATTAACAAAATTAAATGAACAAACCAGCTATTACTTCCCATTGCAAAAATATATCACCGATTAGTGTGGTGAACGTCATAAATTAAAGTTACAACACAACAATGTTTCACAGTCATGTGAGGTCCTGGTGGACCTAATGGATAACAGTACAATCATTTGTGCTTCGGCTCATTAAATGGGGTTAATGTGGGGCTCATTAAATGTGGTTAATGTAGGGCTCATTAAATGGGGTTAATGTAGGGCTCATTAAATGGGGTTAATGTAGGGCTCATTAAATGGGGTTAATGTAGGGCTCATTAAATGTGGTTAATGTAGGGCTCATTAAATGGGGTTAATGTAGGGCTCATTAAATGGGGTTAATGTAGGGCTCATTAAATGGGGTTAATGTAGGGCTCATTAAATGGGGTTAATATTGGGCTCATTAAATGTGGTTAATGTAGGGCTCATTAAATGTGGTTAATGTAGGGCTCATTAAATGGGGTTAATGTAGGGCTCATTAAATGGGGTTAATGTAGGGCTCATTAAATGGGGTTAATGTAGGGCTCATTAAATGGAGTTAATATTGGTCTCATCAGGCTCAGGTAGCATCAGATTAGAATGTTCAGGCTGAATCAAAGCTCTCATCAAATCCAGACATTTATATGCGTTATAATGCTTTTGAATGACACTTCCAAGTTTTGGTGGAAACTACCAGGTTACCCGGGAGAAAAGTGATTTATTATCGTATAATACCGGGGAAATAATCAACCTTAATGCGCATACAGGTGGATTCACAAGACACCAATCAAGTAACTTACATATACAGTATCTTCATTAGGCCTAATGGCATTTTATGAAGTTAGTTATAGTGACTGAGTAAGTCTAATTATAAAAGTAAGCCTCCAAAGTGCCATGTTTCTTAGTTTATTATGTGGAGGAAACATTTAGGCAGCCAGGACCATCCGCTCCTTAGCTCTCTTACTGCAGTCCAGTGCCATAGACATCTTTGAAGTTTGGCCTCTAGTAATTTAGGAGGGACACTTCATGAAGGCCTTCTCACAATGGACTTATCATACAAGGCTCTACAGACAGATACAAAAAAAGACAGGCTATTTTTATTGTTGACGTTATTTTCGTTGACGATGTCTTGAAGTCAAGTCGTTCAACATTGAAATGCAGTTTTCTGTACCACACAGGACAACCAGGGAAAAGCGACGGTCGGTGGAACTCTGGCGCCACCAAGTGGACAATTGCTTCAGTTCGTTTGTGGCAGCAATGCTACCAGATATACTTGATACAAGATCAAATGTTACGTCAATATTATTATCTCCAAATTGCCCCCCATCCCCCCCTCCCCACACGTAATATATTATTATTCCAATTTAGCTGTTGATCAGGTTAACGTGTTCTCTCATTTCTGATTGGAGGGGGGATGACCACGTGATCTTAGAACCTACAAATGTGTTACTTTGTAACAGTCAAACGTGGTTATTCCTGGCGTTGATCAACTCCACATCCTACCACCATTTATTTAAAGCATTGTATTTTTTTTATGGAAAACAAAAAGCATATAGTGCTCATTTTGGTGTAATCATAACCGAGTTTGACGTGTCGGAGAACGGCCACTTCGTCCCGAAACCATTGTAGGTATCGCTTCTCGGCCTTTTGGCTAAGATCAAGTGTAGTATCTGTTCTTATCAGTTTAATATCTGATATCTATCTTTAATATCTATCTGGGGACCATATATTAAATTGATTTTTGGAATAGGGAGATGGAATAGGGGCTTGCTCCGTCCACTCCACGCATCGACCTGGTATTGCAGTACTTCCAGGAACGGTGCACCCCCTTTCATTGTAAAGAGAAATCAGACAGAGGAAGTAGAGTTGCTTCGTTGGTCTATATTGTATTTTCACATTGAGCAACTGTTTGAACGTTAAATGACGAGACATTTAATTTTACTAGGCAAGTTAAGAACAAATTCTTATTTTAACTGCCTGTTCAGGGGCAGAACGACAGAACCTTGTCAGCTCGGGGATTCGAACTTGCAACCTTCCGGTTACTAGTCCAACGCTCTAACCACTAGGCTACCCTGCCGCCCCACATAGGCACTGTTGCGAGTGACCAGTCTTGTTCAGTACATCACAACACATCCGGGTATCTCAAGCACCCCGGTAAAACACAAGAGTTGCAGTAATGCACATTTACCAACAGATGGCATCACTGTGCCATTGTACACCCATAACATCTTCCATTTAATAAAATAGGATCCAATTCCATGTATTCAATTCATAGGCTGGTTTTCTCATAGTTTTGTAGACTTTCCATTGGCGTACAGAAACACAATCCACAATAGAAATAAGGAAAGCTGGATACAACGGGGGAACACTACCGATAGGAATGTATAGGCCTCAATCCACACCAAAACATTTGGACTAAACTATTGAATGTCAGATAAATCATGTAAAACAATCTGGTTGATGGTTAGCCTCATATACATGATCTATTTCAAATGTAGAACATACATCTAACTCAACAATAGGGAAACGATGTGTGAGTTTAGCTATTGTCTGCTTCAGATGTATATTGACAAAGGGCACTGATCGATCTTCTCCTCTCCAGCCCTCTCTTCTCCTCTTCTCTGGTCCTATCTTCTCCTCTCCAGCCCTCTCTTCTCCTCTCCTCTGGTCCTATCTTCTCCTCTCCAGCCCTCTCTCCTCCTATCTTCTCCTCTCCTCTGGTCCTATCTTCTCCTCTCCAGCCCTCTCTCCTCCTATCTTCTCCTCTCCGGCCCTCTCTGACAAGCCCCATTGAAAGCAGGCTTCGCGCTGAACACGTACAGACTGTTCCCAGGGCGGTAGCTGTTTGGGAAGTGCGTGTGAGATGACGTCAAAGTTGGGCCAACTTTCTCCATGACAAGATAGCATTTGGGAGAATGCATGCCCTGAGAGTTCTGCTTTACATAGAGACAAAATTTAAACGGTTTTAGAAGCTTTAGAGTGTTTTCTATTCGATAATATTTTTTATATGCATATATTAGCAATTTTGGGGGAAAATATTTTCAGTTTACTATGGGCACGCACTTTCTCCAACAGGGGCAGTATAGAGGTTAAGGTTAGGCGTGAGGTTTGGGGAGGGGTTAAGGTTAGGAGTAGGATTGAGGTTAAGGTTAAGAGAGGTGGATGATTTGCTGTGGTCTGTGAGTGTTGGATGAATGGGAGGGAGGGAGGGAGGCCAATGTGTTGTTTTTAATGGTCCTTAAAAATTGTTTTGAATATCCTCTTCTACTAAGTGCATTGAATAGTGTATTTATGGCATAATCCAGGTCTTGCTTGCAAGATGATATCCTGTAGAACCGTATAATTTGTGATTTTATTATTCCCTTAAATGTATGTTTAGGATGGTAACTGTGTTTATGAAGTAAAGCATGTGTGTCTGTTGGTTTGAAGTAAACTCTAGTGTGTAGTGTTTTCTGTGATTGATTGTTATTACTGAAAAAAACTGTTGTGTCTAAGAAGTTGACTTCTTGAGGATGAATTGTGTATTTAACCTTGATGGATGGATGATGACCGTTGAGAATGTTTATCAAATCTGTGAATAACTGGATGTCGTGGGGCCAGGCTCCTATTATGTCATCTAAAAAGCGGTAATAGAAAGTGGGTTGATATGGACACTTGGCCAGTGCCTCTCTCTCCCATTCAGCCATGTATATATTGGCATAAGTAGGTGCAAATGTTTTGCCCATAGCTGTTCCCTCCACCTGCAGGTAATAATGATCATTGAATAACTAGTCAGGCTGATAGTAGTTCTAATAGTTGTAATATTTCTTTGTCCGGTCTAGTGTTGTCTGGGTATCTCTTAAAGATATTTCTAATTGCTTGTATTCCTGTTGCTGTATTTATGTTGGTGTATAGGCTATCAATATCTATCGTGAATATGTGTGTATGGGAGGGAACAACTATGGGTCCAATCCTCTCCATGAAGTGGTAGGTGTCCCTGAGGAAGCTGGGGTGCCTTGTGGAGAGAGGGTTGATGTGATGATCTATATATTGTGAGATGTTATAGGATTCACTATTGCAGTCTGAGACAATCGGTCTGCCAGGAGGAACTTCAAAGGGAATTGTCCATGTCTCCGGTTCCTTGTGTACTTTTAACAGTAAATAGAATAGTCTAGGTCGTGGGGTGTCTGTACCGTAGAGAAAGTCCCGTTGTTTTGCTGTGATGTAGTGTTGGTCGTAGAGTCTTTTTATTATTGTCCTTAGCTGTGTCTGTGGTTGTATACTGTTTTCTATTTGTTTATAATGTTTGGTGTTTGGTAACTGTCTGTTGGCTTCATACATGTATTGGTGTTTATCCAATATTACTATTTTTGAACCTTTGTCTGCTGGTTTAATGATGATGTGTGGGTTGTTTTTAAGTTGTTGTATTGCCTGTCTTTCTACGTGTGTGAGGTTATCCTCCCTATCTGTGTGAGTCTGATGGTTGTGAAGTGTGTTCTTGTCCATTCTAATTAGTCTCCTGATTCTACCATCTATCTGGGAGGTTTTAGGATACCAGGTAGATGGTAAAGTAAATGGTAGGTGATTGTCATCTGTGTTGTAGTCAAAATAGTCCAACAGTTTAAGTCTTCTATGGTATTTGTGGGTGTCCCTTTGAAGTTCCTCCCAATCAAATTTGTTTGGGCGAGGGATGAATGTCAACCCTCTCTCCAGGAGCTTTACCTGTGCTGCTGTGGGTATGAAGGATTTGGAAAGATTCATGATATTAGTTGTTGACCGGTCCGCTGCTCCCCTTGGTGGAGGATCTGCACTGGTTATTGGGGAAGGAGAGAGATTGCAAGAAAAGTTATTTCTATCCAGACTGTGGCTTGTGGTTAATGTAAATTTAACTGTCTACACCAGTGTTGAAAGATGAGGTCTGCTGTGGTGGATGTCCAGTGTATGAGATCTGTTGTGTGAAATGTGTCTTGTGGGATCTCTAATAGGGTTGGGTAGTTAGTGGTAATGTAAGCATTGATGAGCTTAAGGTTTCTCTTCTGCTGTGGAGTAAGAAGAGGTGATTGGCTGATGACAGGAATGTATATTGTTGCATTTGGAAATGTTTTCTTTGCCTCCTTGTGCATACCTGCCAGCTGTTTTAGTGATGTTTGGAATGGGTCATGGTCTTTATTGTTCAGGCCCACCGAGATAACAACCGTCGCTGTGTCTGTGTGTATGGGGGTTTTCTCCAGTACTTTTATGAAGTGATAGAATGTTGCCCCTGGGTAACTGTCTACCTGGATGTTGGGGTTATTGAATGGTGGGATCCGGTTGAGATTTGAGTCTCCTATGATGAGTGTTGGTGTGTGTCCCTCAATGTTCCAATCTGCTACCTTGTAGTTCGGCCTAGCCTTGTGATAGAAGGGTTTTTGGGAAGGGTGTGTGGGTATAGGCTGTGGTTAGGGTTGGGGTTGAAGATGGGGCTGTGGTTGGGGTTGAAGATGGGGCTGTGGTTGGGGTTGAAGATGGGGCTGTGGTGGGGGTTGGGGTTGAAGATGGGGCTGTGGTTAGGGTTGGGGTTGAAGATGGGGCTGTGGTTGGGGTTGAAGATGGGGCTGTGGTTAGGGTTGGGGTTGAAGATGGGGCTGTGGTTGGGGTTGAAGATGGGGCTGTGGTTAGGGTTGGGGTTGAAGATGGGGCTGTGGTTGGGGTTGGGGTTGAAGATGGGGCTGTGGTTAGGGTTGGGGTTGAAGATGGGGCTGTGGTTGGGGTTGGGGTTGAAGATGGGGCTGTGGTTGGAGTTGAAGATGGGGCTGTGGTGGGGGTGATGGTGGGTATTTTGAGACGCCAGTTGTACAGGGACCCTGGACCGGCAGAGGCACAGATGGGGCTGTGGTGGGGGTGATGGTGGGTATTTTGAGGCGCCAGTTGTACAGGGACCCTGGACCGGCAGAGGCACAGATGGGGCTGTGGTGGGGGTGATGGTGGGTATTTTGAGGCGCCAGTTGTACAGGGAGCCTGGACCGGCAGAGGCACAGATGGGGCTGTGGTGGGGGTGATGGTGGGTATTTTGAGGCGCCAGTTGTACAGGGACCCTGGACCGGCAGAGGCACAGATGGGGCTGTGGTGGGGGTGATGGTGGGTATTTTGAGGCGCCAGTTGTACAGGGACCCTGGACCGGCAGAGGCACAGATGGGGCTGTGGTGGGGGTGATGGTGGGTATTTTGAGGCGCCAGTTGTACAGGGAGCCTGGACCGGCAGAGGCACAGATGGGGCTGTGGTGGGGGTGATGGTGGGTATTTTGAGGCGCCAGTTGTACAGGGACCCTGGACCGGCAGAGGCACAGATGGGGCTGTGGTGGGGGTGATGGTGGGTATTTTGAGGCGCCAGTTGTACAGGGACCCTGGACCGGCAGAGGCACAGATGGGGTTGTGGTGGGGGTGAAGATGGGGCTGTGGTGGGGGTGATGGTGGGTATTTTGAGGCGCCAGTTGTACAGGGACCCTGGACCGGCAGAGGCACAGCTATATTCGTTTTTTGTGGGGGTTCGGATTTGGGAGCTTTGGGGTGTTGCCCATTGTCTTGCCCTTTCATCATCGTCATGTGCACCTTGAATTGCCCTGTCCTTGTCTGTACCCCTTGCCTGGCGCCTCCTGTGGGTGAAAGAGGAGCAGATGTAATTATGTCCCTTAGTAATATTGATACATTACTCTGTGCTCCTTGCCTGGCGCCTCCTGTGGGTGAAAGAGGAGCAGATGTAATTATGTCTCTTAGTAATATTGATACATTACTCTGTGCTCCTTGCCTGGCGCCTCCTGTGGGTGAAAGAGGAGCAGATGTAATTATGTCCCTTAGTAGTATTGATACATTACTCTGTGCTCCTTGCCTGGCGCCTCCTGTGGGTGAAAGAGGAGCAGATGTAATTATGTCCCTTAGTAATATTGATACATTACTCTGTGCTCCTTTGCAGTTAGTGTTTTGTTTAATGGGTGTAGCTGTAAGTGTACAAGTTTCTGTTTGACTGTTGACTGTGTGGTGAACCTGGGCTATGATAGGGGTGGCTGCTTTAGGAGTAGAGGTGACTGCAAGTGTACAAGTTTCTGTTTGACTGTTGGCTGTGTGGTGAACCTGGGCTATGATAGGGGTGACTGCTTTAGGAGTAGAGGTGGCTGTAAGTGTACAAGTTTCTGTTTGACTGTTGGCTGTGTGGTGAACCTGGGCTATGATAGGGGTGGCTGCTTTAGGAGTAGAGGTGGCTGTAGGTGTACAAGTTTCTGTTTGACTGTTGGCTGTGTGGTGAACCTGGGCTATGATAGGGGTGACTGCTTTAGGAGTAGAGGTGACTGTAGGTGTACAAGTTTCTGTTTGACTGTTGGCTGTGTGGTGAACCTGGGCTATGATAGGGGTGGCTGCTTTAGGAGTAGAGGTGACTGCAAGTGTACAAGTTTCTGTTTGACTGTTGGCTGTGTGGTAAACCTGGGCTATGATAGGGGTGACTGCTTTAGGAGTAGAGGTGGCTGTAGGTGTACAAGTTTCTGTTTGACTGTTGGCTGTGTGGTGAACCTGGGCTATGATAGGGGTGACTGCTTTAGGAGTAGAGGTGACTGTAGGTGTACAAGTTTCTGTTTGACTGTTGGCTGTGTGGTGAACCTGGGCTATGATAGGGGTGGCTGCTTTAGGAGTAGAGGTGACTGCAAGTGTACACGTTTCTGTTTGACTGTTGGCTGTGTGGTGAACCTGGGCTATGATAGGGGTGGCTGATTTAGGAGTAGAGGTGACTGCAAGTGTACAAGTTTCTGTTTGACTGTTGGCTGTGTGGTGAACCTGGGCTATGATAGGGGTGACTGCTTTAGGAGTAGAGGTGACTGTAGGTGTACAAGTTTCTGTTTGACTGTTGGCTGTGTGGTGAACCTGGGCTATGATAGGGGTGGCTGCTTTAGGAGTAGAGGTGACTGCAAGTGTACAAGTTTCTGTTTGACTGTTGACTGTGTGGTGAACCTGGGCTATGATAGGGGTGGCTGCTTTAGGAGTAGAGGTGACTGCAAGTGTACAAGTTTCTGTTTGACTGTTGGCTGTGTGGTGAACCTGGGCTATGATAGGGGTGACTGCTTTAGGAGTAGAGGTGACTGTAGGTGTACACGTTTCTGTTTGACTGTTGGCTGTGTGGTGAACCTGGGCTATGATAGGGGTGGCTGCTTTAGGAGTAGAGGTGACTGTAGGTGTACACGTTTCTGTTTGACTGTTGGCTGTGTGGTGAACCTGGGCTATGATAGGGGTGACTGCTTTAGGAGTAGGGGTGACTGCAAGTGTACAAGTTTCTGTTTGACTGTTGGCTGTGTGGTGAACCTGGGCTATGATAGGGGTGACTGCTTTAGGAGTAGGGGTGACTGCTTTAGGAGTAGGGGGGCCCACTGGACTTTTCCATTTCTCCTGTCCAGTTGTAGTGGTTGCTATGTTTACCTCTCCTTTTTGATTGGAAAGGGAGGAATCAGCGAGAGTGGATGTTGAGGGTAGGGAGTGAAGATGTGTTTTGGAAAGAGTCTGTGTGTGAAGGTTATAGGTTTCACTCAGGGTTGGTTGTTTTCCCAGTGATAGTGTCCGTAGGTATGATGGTTGTTTTTTTGGCAGGGGGCGAGGTTTTGATAGAGGTGGAAATTCCTCTGCTGAGGAGAGAAGGGGCACTGGGTTTGGAATTGAAGTTAGTATCGTTGGTCGGGAAATTTGTAGTGGGGTGTGTTCTATTGCTGGAAGTGTATGTGGTTGGTCTCCTATTGTGTTACATTTACATTTAACATTTAAGTAATTTAGCAGACGCTCTTATCCAGAGTGACTTACAAATTGGTGCTTTCACCTTATGACATCCAGTGGAACAGCCACTTTACAATAGTGCATCTAGGTCTTTTAAGGGGGGTGAGAAGGATTACTTTATCCTATCCTAGGTATTCCTTAAAGAGGTGGTGTTTCAGGTGTCTCCGGAAGGTGGTGATTGACTCCGCTGTCCTGGCGTCGTGAGGGAGTTTGTCCCACCATTGGGGGCCAGAGCAGCGAACAGTTTTGACTGGGCTGAGCGGGAACTGTACTTCCTCAGTGGTAGGGAGGCGAGCAGGCCAGAGGTGGATGAACGCAGTGCCCTTGTTTGGGTGTAGGGCCTGATCAGAGCCTGGAGGTACTGAGGTGCCGTTCCCTCACAGCTCCGTAGGCAAGCACCATGGTCTTGTAGCGGATGCGAGCTTCAACTGGAAGCCAGTGGAGAGAGCGGAGGAGCGGGGTGACGTGAGAGAACTTGGGAAGGTTGAACACCAGACGGGCTGCGGCGTTCTGGATGAGTTGTAGGGGTTTAATGGCACAGGCAGGGAGCCCAGCCAACAGCGAGTTGCAGTAATCCAGACGGGAGATGACAAGTGCCTGGATTAGGACCTGCGCCGCTTCCTGTGTGAGGCAGGGTCGTACTCTGCGGATGTTGTAGAGCATGAACCTACAGGAACGGGCCACCGCCTTGATGTTATTTGAGAACGACAGGGTGTTGTCCAGGATCACGCCAAGGTTCTTAGCGCTCTGGGAGGAGGACACAATGGAGTTGTCAACCGTGATGGCGAGATCATGGAACGGGCAGTCCTTCCCCGGGAGGAAGAGCAGCTCCTTCTTGCCGAGGTTCAGCTTGAGGTGATGATCCGTCATCCACACTGATATGTCTGCCAGACATGCAGAGATGCGATTCGCCACCTGGTCGTCAGTTGGTCTGTATAGTTGTTTGTTGGGGAGAGGAAGTGGTCTGAGGGGGTTTCAGGGTGGTTTCGACTCTAATGATGGTGGTGGGTGTCAATTTATGTTTGTACCTCTTATGTGCCCAGCCTGTTGCGATTGTCAGTGCCAGAGTGTTGGGTATGTTTATTTGTTGTGTAATGGTGTAGGTGATTGACCGGTAATGTGCCTGTAGTATGTTCATGTTGTTTTGCATCCACTGGTGTGTGTTCTGTGATAATTTTGTTGTGGTGTTATCTGTGGGTGAAGATGGTTTAATAAAGTTGGTGACACGATGCACCTGTCTCATCATGCCAGTGGGGAATGTCTGGTTTTTAAGTGCTTTTTCCACCACCTCCATGTGGTGGGTTGCCTGTATTAATTTAAAGTACAGTTTGGCAGCCTGTCTTGTCTCCTCATCTGGGGGTTCGTATCGGCCTGGCCGTCTGTATGCATAGGGTTGGGTTTGTGGTATCCTATCATATGACCTGGTCTTTAAATTCATTAGTGCCTGCATTGTTCCTAAACCCTGAGGCTAAAATACCTAAATACTGCGCTTCCTAGTTAATACCCTACAATCGGGTTGTTCTCGGTCGAGGAGGACCGGACAGTGTAATTCAAAAAAGCAGGGCAATACTATATTTAGAAATAGAAGATGTGAAGGCCTGAGCAGCACGATACTTTTTGTGCTGCTCAGAGCCAGTCCTTACCGCCTTGTTATTTTGTCTGCCGGGTTTATTGAAGTATGAAGGTAGAGATGAGGTTATGGTTGTTTCTTGATGTTCCCGAATTCCAGGGCTGGGGCTGTGATCCGTTGTTCTTTTGCCGTGTTCTTTGTAGACCGGGTTATTGCGATATGGAGATGGAGCTGAGGTGTACCGATTGTTTCTTAGCGTTCCCGAATTCAAAGGCTGGGGCAGTAATCAGTTGTTCTTTCTGGGTCCAATCCTGTTAAAAGATCTGGTCCCACAGGTTTAAAATCCCAATTGTTTCCCCAAGTGTCTGTGCACCTTTAGACAATGAGCTCCCCCTTACCCCTCCACATCTTAATTCTAAAACGTAACTTTTAATTATATTGGTTAAAATCAAAAAGGTGATTAAAAGCCAAGCAATGTTAAAATCCACTGTGAAGTCCTGTTTGCAAAGCCCTGACGTTTCGCAGAACTTTCTGCTTCTTCAGAGGGATAGGGTTAGGGTTAGGGGGTTATGGTTAGGGTTAGGGGTTAGGGTTAGGTTTGTCTAGTTTTGAGTCGGTTGATCCACTTCCATCTCTGACACGTGGAAGCCGAAGGGGGGGAAGGGAGGGGTGTGCACTCCACACATGTGCGCGCGGGCCGGGTGGGTCCGGGCGCGGCCGGCCAAAGTAGTAGGCCCCATTGTTGCCCACTTGTAGATTAACCCGTTGGTTGGGTTAAAAGACTGTCTGTCAGTAGGTTTTAGGGTTAGGTATAGTTTTTAGAGTGGTTAAGGTTAGGTTTAAGGTTAGGGTAAGGAATAGTTTTTTTAGAGAGTTTAAGGTTAGGTTTAGGTAAGGGTTTTAGAGTGGTTAAGGTTAGGGTTAGGTTTAGGGTTAGGTATAGTTTTTCAGAATGGTTAAGGTTAGGTTTAGGTAAGGGTTTTTAGAGTGGTTAAGGTTAGGGTTAGGGTTAGGTATAGTTTTTCAAAATGGTTAAGGTTAGGTTTAGGTAAGTCTGTCAACTCAACTTAGGATCAGGCAAAACCCTTGAGTTGCGTACCTTATGCAGGTCCGGTCCTCGGTCGGTTGCCATGTGTCCATGTCGAGTGGTATGGTCATGATGTCTAGGTCCGCCGTGTCAACGGAAGTAGAAAGCATAGTGCAACCTAGGAGTTTACTCCCTGTCGGATCCTTCTTTTTTAGCTCCACGTTGTCTATGTATTTACTTCAGTGTTCGTTGGTCTTTGGTCCTGGATGTTTTCAATCATGTGTATAATTAGGATTTATTCCCTTCCAGGATCCTAACTCCCAATCAACCCATGTCTAGTCAAATCCAGCTGGTCTGTATGGGTATACTCGGCGTAGGATCAGGCAAAACCATCGAGTTGCGTACCTTATGCAGGTCCGGACCTCAGTCGGTTGCCATGTGTCCCTGTCAAGTGGTCAGTCTATGAACTACCAGTGGTTTGAGCAGACAAAAAACCAGAAGGCAAGCCCTCTATACGGTTGTCATGCATCCGCCCCTGGAGTCACATCCTGTGTTTCGGTCGGTGTATGGAGGGTTTAAAAACCGGCAAACCTTCTCTGGCTTACGTATGAAACGTCCGGCAGTAGTAGAAGTTAATTGGGTGTTTTCATCCCCACCATCTCAGTCGTAGGTAATTCAGTGGTTTTGGGTAATAGTGACCAGTGGAATTACTCCCTTCCAGGATCGTAACGTTTCCAGAGGTATATCATCCCTAGACAGTGAATTTGTTCGTAGTCCAGGTAAAAAAAAGGGGTGGTTCGGTTGTCCAGGCTAAGTACGGCAGGGTAAGGGATCCCCCTATGGGAAATTATTCCATGGGATCCAATTCTCCGCCAGACATTATCTGGGCACCCCAGGGGTTACACGGCCGACGCGAGTCCTCCTGCCCGCAGCGCATCACCCAAAAGCCCCTCTTTTCGAGGACTTAACTGCCCCAACCCGCTGGGACCACCCACGCGCTACTGAACATACTGCCAATCCAATTCTAAACTGGGGTAGATAGTCGTCCAGCGCGTTACGTGAGTCTCCCGTGTGTAAGGGGGCTGGGAGGGTTGAGCCGATTGGTCTGCCAACAGAACCCCGAGGTCCTGAAGGAGTCCGGTCTATCCATATCCTCCTGTCTTCTTGCTTGGTGTATGGAAGGGCCTAATTGCTTAGGGCGTGCTCGCCGCGGGGGAGTCGCCAAGGTCGGGGTCCCCAGAGTTGTTGGAGAAAAAAGGTTCTCGTCCGTTGGGGGTGCTGGTGGGTATCTTCAGTGAGGTAGATTTGGAAGGATGGTGAGATGGTGAGGGTTCTTGGTAAATAACATTTAGCTATTTAGATTCTATTTTGTAGTTTCTTTGCATTAAAGGGTCCATGGTCATGGTAACCCTGAGTTCAAGGAACCTGGAAAAAAATGATATAATTATATATAAATATATAGTTATATTCCTTTTTTTTTTTTTTTTTTTTTTATTTATTATTTTTTTTTTTCTGTTGTTTTTTATTAAAAAGATTTTTAATTTAATTAAATTTTTAAATTTATTTTATTTTTACATATTTTAATTGTTTTCTTTTATCAATATATTATTGTTGATTTATTTTAGTTTATAATGGTTTCCTATTGGTCAAGGGTCCATGGTCAAGGAGACTCCAAGAGGAGAACATTAAATGGTTTGTTAAATATAAATTGGTTGCCTAGTGATTATTGGTACAGAATCAAAGGGATCATGTAGGATAAATCTAAGGTAAATGTTTAAGAGTCCGTAGTCACGGTATCTCTGAAATGCTAGTAAAGATCTATGTTTACGGTCCTAATGGCCACCAATCTATTTTTAAGGTAGCCTACTGGTAAAATGGCCCTATCCTGCAATGGCTGAGTGCCAGTGTCTCTCAGTCAGTAGGGTTGTGACCAAGGATGGGGTAGGGGCACACATGCATACACACATAAACATGAAAGGGAATGAGCCTATACACATATTTTTAACATATACAAAAGCATACACATACAACACCACAAGTAGTGTGGGGGATAGCATACAACGTCACACTCCACTACATCCTAGTGTGTGCATATATATGAGAACTGTGTAAAAGTCCAATTAAGGAAAGTAAAGTGTAAAATAAAAGGTAGCCAAAAAGAGTAGCCCCCGAAGTCCGTGTGGAATCCGCATTCCTTACGGTCTCACACGGATCTAGGGGCAACTCAGCCACGACGCGTTTCTGCCTTCTCGGCTTCATCAGGTAGCAGGGATGAGAATATACAAATAAAATTGAAATAAAAGGTGCAAAAAGTAGTAAAAATGTATGTATGTATATCTACATGTACCGTAGGGTGTGCTGTGTAATTTACTTGCCTTGAATGTAGTCCTGGTTGGATGTGTGGAGCGAAATGCCAACTGTCCGGTGGTTTCCCCCTGAGGCTGCAAAGAGAGCTAACTCTCCAGTGTGTGCGCGTGTGGGAATGCGGTGTAGGTTATTTCGATTGGTCTGTGCCGTTACTAGGTAGGACAGCCGCTAACAGGCTGTGGTGTGGAGGAATCAGACAGAGGTGAGAGTGGAATGGGGATGCAGTAAAGTGGATGGGCAGTTAGAGTGGAGGTCAAGCACATGTAATAATAATACAATGGAGACCCAATGTGATAAATGTTCAACCTTGTAGTGACACAAGCTTTTCAAGTGTTATTTGGTATAAATGAACAGTGGAGTGTGACAAAACAGAAGACACAATACATTGTAAGGGACAGACAGGGTTAACAACATGAGGTCAGGTACAGATACATGTATACACACACACATACACAGAGGGGTTGGAACTGGGGTTGCAGTTCGGGTTAGGGGCCAGGGCTAAGGTCAGAGACGGTGTTGTGAGAGAGGTTTTATTTTTGGGAAGGCCTCTGTCGTTGGTCCCTATAGGGAATTGTATAGGAGAATTAGACTCTTTGCTTTTGGGGCGCTGTTTGGGTTGTGGGTGTCCGAGAGGTACCAGGTGAATTTTAAGTAGGACTAGAAGTCCTGGGGGTCAAGAGGAGCCATACGTGGAGTTCCTGTGATGTGTAGAAGTATGATAGATCCTCATGTGAAAAGTGTGTGTTTGACCTACGTGTCACCATTGACTTGTGTGTTAGGGTTAGGAGCGGTCTGCTCTGGTAGGGGTTAGGGGCTGGAAATACCCGAAGGTGAGGTTCTGTGGGTCCAGGAAAGGTAGAGGGTAGAGTGGACATCTGTGGGTTCCTATAGAATTTTTAGTTGGGGTTCTGGGTGACCCATAGGTCTGATTATAGGTCTTTGAATGTGGTGGAGTTATTTTTCTTCCGATTTTTGTTGAGTCACGTTGCTTATATGCAGTAAGGTGCGATGTGCAGGGAAAAGTAGTGGCCGTGGTTTTTAGGTCTTTTTGTGGTGTTAGAGTGCATAAACCTTGTTTCTTTATTGAGGGGTAGTATCAGATAGGGTGACTAGGGGGGTGTTCCTTTTACCAGAATCGAAAATGGTGCTGTTTTTATCTTTTCTAGTGGCGCTTGTTAGCGGAGTTTTAGCTTTGATCGCGTTCGTGTCCACTTGGGTTCTCGGATATGCGGTAGATTTGGCTGTTTTGCGGTGTTCAAGTCCACTTGGATTATGGGATGTACGGATCCGAAAAAGCTTTTTTATGCTGTTTCCAGTTTTTTTTATGGGTGGGGCTCTTACCTAGGTTTTTGGTTTGTTTGTGTATGGTGCAGAGGTGTGAGTGGGGTGGACCTATTTTATAATTTTGTTTCTTTTTGCTCCTAAGTTGGAAATACGGTCGTCAGGGTTTCTGTGGGAGGGTAGGAGTCTGTTTCCACTGTGTCAGGGTGGTGATGTCTTGTTCTTTGGTGGAAAAAAAAGGTGGGGGTTGCCTCTTAGTTGAAAAAAATTGAGGAGGTGATGTGTATCTGAAGGTCAGGGGCTGGTTGTAGAGTTCTTGTTCCTTTGATGAATTCTTGGTCTTTTGATGAAAAAAAAGTCTTGGTTTCAGAAGGCTTGTAGTAGGTTTTGGTCTTGAATTGTCTGTTGTTTCTAGTTGTTTCCCAGGTGGAAGGTGTGTGTTGGTGAAGGTCTCAGGAGTGATGTTTTTTCAGAGATTTGGTAGAGCTATTTTAGGTTGTATTAAATCTAATGATTATTTTTAACCTGTTCACCATCAGACCATTTCACAGAGAGGTATACGGGGTGTAGAATCAACACCCCTAGAAAAGGCCCGATTAGAGATGATCCCGAGTAATTTAAAGGGATAAAAAATTCCTTGGCTTGCCGCGTCCAGATCCCCCAGCAGGCAATGCAGCGGTGACTGGCAGTGTTTGGTTTGTCTAGTTTTGAGTCGGTTGATCCACTTCCATCTCTGACACGTGGAAGCCGAAGGGGGGGAAGGGAGGGGTGTGCACTCCACACATGTGCGCGCGGGCCGGGTGGGTCCGGGCGCGGCCGGCCAAAGTAGTAGGCCCCATTGTTGCCCACTTGTAGATTAACCCGTCTGGTTGGGTTAAAAGACTGTCTGTCAGTAGGTTTTAGGTTTAGGTATAGTTTTTAAGAGTGGTTAAGGTTAGGTTTAGGGTTGGGGTAAGAAATAGTTTTTAGAGAGTTTAAGGTTAGGTTTAGGTAAGGGTTTTTAGAGTGGTTAAGGTTAGGGTTAGGGGTTTTAGTTTTTCAGAATGGTTAGGTTAGTTTAGGTATAGTTTTTCAGAATGGTTAAGGTTAGGGTTAGGGTAGGGTTAGTTTTTTCAGAATGGGTTAGGTTAGGGTTAGGTAGGGTTTTAGGGTTAGGGTTAGGTTTTTTTTAGGGTTAGGGTTAGAATTAGGTTTAGGGTTAGGGTTAGGTAAGGGTTAGGGGTTAGGGTTAGGGTTAGGGTTAGGGTTAGGGTTAGGGTTAGGGTTAGGGGGTTAGGTTTTAGGGTTAGGGTTAGGGTTTTTTTAGGGTTAGGTTAGGGGTTAGGTTAGGGTTAGAGGGTAGGCCAGGCCAGGCTTAGGGTTAGGTTTTCAGGCCAGGTTAGGTTGGTTGCTCCAGGTTGGGTTAGGGTTAGGGGTTAGGGTTAGTTAGGGTTAGGGTTAGGGTTAGTTAGGGTTAGGGAGTTAGGGTTAGGGTTAGTTAGGGTTAGGGTTAGGACTTAGGGTTCCCTTAGGGATTAACTCCCAATTAGGGGTTGTTAGGGTTAATCCAGTTGGTCTGTATGGGTTAGGGGCGTAGGATTGGCAAGGGTTAGGGTTAGGGTTGGGTTAGGGGTTAGGCCAGGGTTAGGGTTAGGGGTTGGGTTAGGTCCCTGTTAGGGTTAGGGTTGGGTTAGGGTTAGGGTTAGGCCAGGGTTAGGGTTAGGGTTTCTTTTAGGGGTTAGGGTTAGGGTTTTGGGTTGGGTTAGGCAATCATTAGGGTTAGGAGTTAGGGTTAGGGTTAGGGTTAGGGTTAGGGTTAGGGTTAGGGTTAGGGGTTAGGGTTAGGGTTAGGCTTAGGGTTAGGGTTAGGTTAGGAGGTTAGGGTTTAAGGGTTAAAGGGTTAGGATTAGGTCTTTTTAGGTTAGGGTTAGGGTTAGGTTTTGGGTTAGGGTTAGGTGGTTAGGGTTAGGGGTTAGGGGTTAGGGGTTAGGGTTAGGGTTAGGGTTAGGGTTAGGGTTAGGGTTAGGGTTAGGGTTAGGGTTAGAATTTAGGGTTAGGGTTTTAGGTTAGGGTTAGGGTTAGGGTTAGGGTTAGGGTTAGGGGTTAGGGTTAGGGTTAGGGGGTTAGGGTTAGGGTTAGGGTTAGGGTTAGGGTTAGGGTTAGGGTTAGGTTTGTCTAGTTTTGAGTCCGGTTGATCCACTTCCATCTCTGACACGTGGAAGTTAGGGTTAGGGGGGGAAGGGAGGGTGTGGTCCACACATGTGGTTAGGGTTAGGGTTAAAGGGTTAGGGTTAGGGTTAGGGTTAGGGTTAGGGTTAGGTTAGGGTTAGGGTTAGGGTTAGGGTTAGGGTTAGGGTTAGGGTTAGGGTTAGGGTTAGGGTTAGGGGGTTAGGGTTAGGGTTAGGGTTAGGGTTAGGGTTAGGGTTAGGGTTAGGGGTTAGGGTTAGGGTTAGGGTTAGGGTTAGGGTTAGGGGTTAGGGGGGGTTAGGGTTAGGGTTAGGGTTAGGGTTAGGGTTAGGGTTAGGCCAGGGTTAGGGTTAGGGTTAGGGTTAGGGGTTAGGGTTAGGGTTAGGGTTAGGGTTAGGGTTAGGGTTAGGGTTAGGGTTAGGGTTAGGGTTAGGGTTAGGGTTAGGGTTAGGGTTAGGGGTTAGGGTTAGGGTTAGGGTTAGGGTTAGGGTTAGGGTTAGGGTTAGGGTTAGGGGTTAGGGTTAGGGTTAGGGTTAGGGTTAGGGTTAGGGTTAGGGTTAGGGTTTAGGGTTAGGGTTAGGGTTAGGGTTAGGGTTAGGGTTAGGGTTAGGTTTGTCTAGTTTTGAGTCGGTTGATCCACTTCCATCTCTGACACGTGGAAGCCGAAGGGGGGGAAGGGAGGGGTGTGCACTCCACACATGTGCGCGCGGGCCGGGTGGGTCCGGGCGCGGCCGGCCAAAGTAGTAGGCCCCATTGTTGCCCACTTGTAGATTAACCCGTCTGGTTGGGTTAAAAGACTGTCTGTCAGTAGGTTTTAGGTTTAGGTATAGTTTTTAAGAGTGGTTAAGGTTAGGTTTAGGGTTGGGGTAAGAAATAGTTTTTTAGAGAGTTTAAGGTTAGGTTTAGGTAAGGGTTTTTAGAGTGGTTAAGGTTAGGGTTAGGATTAGGGTTAGGTATAGTTTTTCAGAATGGTTAAGGTTAGGTTTAGGTAAGGGTTTTTAGAGTGGTTAAGGTTAGGGTTAGGGTTAGGGTTAGGTATAGTTTTTCAGAATGGTTAAGGTTAGGTTTAGGTAAGGGTTTTAGAGTTAGGTTAGGTTAGGGTTAGGGTTAGGGTTTAGGGTTAGGGTTAGGTAGTTTTTCAGAATGGTTAAGGTTAGGTTTAGGTAAGGGTTTTTAGAGGGTTAAGGGTTAGGGTTAGGGTTAGGTATAGTTTTTCAGAATGGTTAAGGTTAGGTTTAGGTAAGGGTTTTTAGAGTGGTTAAGGTTAGGGTTAGGGTTAGGGTTAGGGTTAGGTTAGGGTTAAGGTTAGGGTTAGGGGTTAGGGTTAGGGTTAGGGTTAGGTATAGTTTTTTTTTTTTTTTTTTTTTTTTTTTTAAATGGTTAAGGTTAGGTTTAGGTAAGTCTGTCAACTCAACTTAGGATCAGGCAAAACCCTTGAGTTGCGTACCTTATGCAGGTCCGGTCCTCGGTTGGTTGCCATGTGTCCATGTCGAGTGGTATGGTCATCTTCAGTGTTCGTTGGTCTTTGGTCCTGGATGTTTTCGATCATGTGTATAATTAGGACTTATTCCCTTCCAGGATCCTAACTCCCAATCAACCCATGTCTAGTCAAATCCAGCTGGTCTGTATGGGTATACTCGGCGTAGGATCAGGCAAAACCATCGAGTTGCGTACCTTATGCAGGTCCGGACCTCAGTCGGTTGCCATGTGTCCCTGTCGAGTGGTATGGTCATGATGTCTAGGTCCGCCGTGTCAACTGAAGTAGAAAGCATAGTGCAACCTAGGAGTTTACTCTCTGTCGGATCCTTCTTTTTTAGCTCCACGTTGTCTATGTATTTACTTCAGTGTTCGTTGGTCTTTGGTCCTGGATGTTTTCAATCATGTGTATAATTAGGACCTATTCCTTCCAGGATCCTAACTCCCAATCAACCCATGTCTAGTCAAATCCAGCTGGTCTGTATGGGTATACTCGGCGTAGGATCAGGCAAAACCATCGAGTTGCGTACCTTATGCAGGTCCGGACCTCAGTCGGTTGCCATGTGTCCCTGTCAAGTGGTCAGTCTATGAACTACCAGTGGTTTGAGCAGACAAAAAACCGAAGGCAAGCCCTCTATATGGTTGTCATGCATCCGCCCCTGTAGTCACGTCCTGTGTTTTTGGTCGGTGTATGGAGGGTTTAAAAACCGGCAAACCTTCTCTGGCTTACGTATGAAACGTCCGGCAGTAGTAGAAGTTAATTGGGTGTTTTCATCCCCACCATCTCAGTCGTAGGTAATTCAGTGGTTTTGGGTAATAGTGACCAGTGGAATTACTCCCTTCCAGGATCGTAACGTTTCCAGAGGTATATCAGCCCTAGACAGTGAATTTGTTCGTAGTCAAGGTAAAAACATTGGTTCGGTTGTCCAGGCTAAGTACGGCACGGGGTAAGGGATCCCCCCTTGGGAAATTATTCCGTGGGATCCAATTCTCCGCCAGACATTATCTGGGCACCCCAGGGATTACACGGCCAATGCGAGTCCTCCAGCCGCAGCGCATCACCCAAAGCCCCTCTTTTCGAGGACTTAACTGCCCCAACCCGCTGGGACCACCCACGCGCTACTGAACATACTGCCAATCCAATTCTAAACTGGGGTAGATAGTCGTCCAGCGCGTTACGTGAGTCTCCCGTGTGTAAGGGGGCTGGGAGGGTTGAGCCGATTGGTCTGCCAACAGAACCCCGAGGTCCTGAAGGAGTCCGGTCTATCCATATCCTCCTGTCTTCTTGCTTGGTGTATGGAAGGGCCTAATTGCTTAGGGCGTGCTCGCTGCGGGGAGTCGCCAAGGTCGGGGTCCCCAGAGTTGTTGGAGAAAAAGGTTCTCGTCCGTTGGGGGTGCTGGTGGGTATCTTCAGTGAGGTAGATTTGGAAGGATGGTGAGATGGTGAGGGTTCTTGGTAAATAACATTTAGCTATTTAGATTCTATTTTGTAGTTTCTTTGCATTAAAGGGTCCATGGTCATGGTAACCCTGAGTTCAAGGAACCTGGAAAAAAAAAAAAATGATATAATTATATATAAATATATAGTTATATTCCTTTTTTTTTTTTTTTTTTTTTTTTTTTTTTTTTATTAAAAAGATTTTTAATTTAATTAAATTTTTAAATTTATTTTATTTTTACATTTTTAATTGTTTTCTTTTATCAATATATTTATTGTTGATTTATTTAGTTTATAATGGTTTCCTATTGGTCAAGGGTCCATGGTCAAGGAGACTCCAAGAGGAGAACATTAAATGGTTTGTTAAATATAAATTGGTTGCCTAGTGATTATTGGTACAGAATCAAAGGGATCATGTAGGATAAATCTAAGGTAAATGTTTAAGAGTCCGTAGTCACGGTATCTCTGAAATGCTAGTAAGGGTTAGGGTTAGGGTTAGGGTTAGGGTTAGGGTTAGGGTTAGGGGTTAGGGTTAGGGCCCTAGGGTTAGGGTTAGGGTTAGGGTTAGGGTTAGGGTTAGGGTTAGGGTTAGGGTTAGGGTTAGGGTTAGGGTTAGGGGTTAGGGTTAGGGGTTAGGTTAGGGTTAGGGTTAGGGTTAGGGTTAGGGTTAGGGTTAGGGTTAGGGTTAGGGTTAGGGGTTAGGGTTAGGGTTAGGGTTAGGGTTAGGGTTAGGGTTAGGGTTAGGGTTAAAGGTAGGGTTAGGGTTAGGGTTAGGGTTAGGGGTTAGGGTTAGTTTTTAGAGAGTCGGGTTAGGGTTAGGGTTAGGGTTAGGTTAGGGTTAGGGGGTTAGGGGTTAGGGTTAGGGTTAGGGTTAGGGTTAGGGTTAGGGTTAGGGGTTAGGGTTAGGGTTTAGGGTTAGGGGTTAGGGTTAGGGTTAGGGTTAGGGTTAGGGGCTAGGGTTAAGGTTAGGGTTAGGGTTAGGGTTAGGGTTAGGGTTAGGGTTAGGGGTTAGGGTTAGGGTTAGGGTTAGGGTTAGGGGTTAGGGTTAGGGTTAGGGTTAGGGTTAGGGTTAGGGTTAGGGTTAGGGTTAGGGGTTAGGGTTAGGGTTAGGGTTAGGGTTAGGGGTTAGGGGTTAGGGTTAGGGTTAGGGTTAGGGTTAGGGTTAGGGTTAGGGTTAGGGTTAGGGTTAGGGTTAGGGTTAGGGTTAGGGGTTAGGGTTAGGGTTAGGGTTAGGGTTAGGGGTTAGGGTTAGGGTTAGGGTTAGGGTTAGGGTTAGGGTTAGGGTTAGGGTTAGGGTTAGGGGGTTAGGGTTAGGGTTAGGGTTAGGGTTAGGGTTAGGGTTAGGGTTAGGGTTAGGGTTAGGGTTAGGTTTGTCTAGTTTTGAGTCGGTTGATCCACTTCCATCTCTGACACGTGGAAGCCGAAGGGGGGGAAGGGAGGGGTGTGCACTCCACACATGTGCGCGTGGGCCGGGTGGGTCCGGGCGCGGCCGGCCAAAGTAGTAGGCCCCATTGTTGCCCACTTGTAGATTAACCCGTCTGGTTGGGTTAAAAGACTGTCTGTCAGTAGGTTTTAGGTTTAGGTATAGTTTTTAAGAGTGGTTAAGGTTAGGTTTAGGGTTGGGGTAAGAAATAGTTTTTTTAGAGAGTTTAAGGTTAGGTTTAGGTAAGGGTTTTTAGAGTGGTTAAGGTTAGGGTTAGGGTTAGGGTTAGGTATAGTTTTTCAGAATGGTTAAGGTTAGGTTTAGGTAAGGGTTTTTAGAGTGGTTAAGGTTAGGGTTAGGGTTAGGGTTAGGTATAGTTTTTCAGAATGGTTAAGGTTAGGTTTAGGTAAGGGTTTTTAGAGTGGTTAAGGTTAGGGTTAGGGTTAGGGGTTAGGGTTAGGGTTAGGGTTAGGGTTAGGGTTAGGGTTAGGGTTAGGGTTAGGGTTAGGGTTAGGGTTAGGGTTAGGGTTAGGTTAGGTTAGGTTAGGGTTAAGGTTAAGTTTAGGTAAGTCTGTCAACTCAACTTAGGATTAACCCTTGTTAGGTTAGGTTTCGGTTGGTTGCCATGTGTCCATGTCGAGTGGTATGGTCATCTTCAGTGTTCGTTGGTCTTTGGTCCTGGATGTTTTCGATTAGGGGTTAGGGTTAGGGTTAGGGTTAGGGTTAGGGTTAGGGGTTAGGGTTAGGGTTAGGGTTAGGTTTGGTTTGTCTAGTTTTGAGTCGGTTGATCCACTTCCATCTCTGACACGTGGAAGCCGAAGGGGGGGAAGGGAGGGGTGTGCACTCCACACATGTGCGCGCGGGCCGGGTGGGTCCGGGCGCGGCCGGCCAAAGTAGTAGGCCCCATTGTTGCCCACTTGTAGATTAACCCGTCTGGTTGGGTTAAAAGACTGTCTGTCAGTAGGTTTTAGGTTTAGGTATAGTTTTTAAGAGTGGTTAAGGTTAGGTTTAGGGTTGGGGTAAGAAATAGTTTTTTTAGAGAGTTTAAGGTTAGGTTTAGGTAAGGGTTTTTAGAGTGGTTAAGGTTAGGGTTAGGGTTAGGGTTAGGTATAGTTTTTCAGAATGGTTAAGGTTAGGTTTAGGTAAGGGTTTTTAGAGTGGTTAAGGTTAGGGTTAGGGTTAGGGTTAGGTATAGTTTTTCAGAATTTAAGGTTAGGTTTATGGTTTTAAGGTTAGGTTTTAGGTTAGGGTTTTTAGAGTGGTTAAGGTTAGGGTTAGGGTTAGGGTTAGGGTTAGGGTTAGGGTTAGGGTTAGGGTTAGGGTTAGGGTTAGGGTTAGGGTTAGGGGTTAGGGTTAGGGTTTAGGGTTTTTTTTTTTTTTTTTTTTTTTTTTAAAGGTTAAGGTTAAGTTTAGGTAAGTCTGTCAACTCAACTTAGGATCAGGCAAAACCCTTGAGTTGCGTACCTTATGCAGGTCCGGTCCTCGGTTGGTTGCCATGTGTCCATGTCGAGTGGTATGGTCATCTTCAGTGTTCGTTGGTCTTTGGTCCTGGATGTTTTCGATCATGTGTATAATTAGGACTTATTCCCTTCCAGGATCCTAACTCCCAATCAACCCATGTCTAGTCAAATCCAGCTGGTCTGTATGGGTATACTCGGCGTAGGATCAGGCAAAACCATCGAGTTGCGTACCTTATGCAGGTCCGGACCTCAGTCGGTTGCCATGTGTCCCTGTCAAGTGGTCAGTCTATGAACTACCAGTGGTTTGAGCAGACAAAAAACCGAAGGCAAGCCCTCTATATGGTTGTCATGCATCCGCCCCTGTAGTCACGTCCTGTGTTTTTGGTCGGTGTATGGAGGGTTTAAAAACCGGCAAACCTTCTCTGGCTTACGTATGAAACGTCCGGCAGTAGTAGAAGTTAATTGGGTGTTTTCATCCCCACCATCTCAGTCGTAGGTAATTCAGTGGTTTTGGGTAATAGTGACCAGTGGAATTACTCCCTTCCAGGATCGTAACGTTTCCAGAGGTATATCAGCCCTAGACAGTGAATTTGTTCGTAGTCAAGGTAAAAATGTTGTTTCGGTTGTCCAGGCTAAGTACGGCGGGGTAAGGGATCCCCCCTTGGGAAATTATTCCGTGGGATCCAATTCTCCGCCAGACATTATCTGGGCACCCCAGGGATTACACGGCCAATGCGAGTCCTCCAGCCGCAGCGCATCACCCAAAGCCCCTCTTTTCGAGGACTTAACTGCCCCAACCCGCTAGGACCACCCACGCGCTACTGAACATACTGCCAATCCAATTCTAAACTGGGGTAGATAGTCGTCCAGCGCGTTACGTGAGTCTCCCGTGTGTAAGGGGGCTGGGAGGGTTGAGCCGATTGGTCTGCCAACAGAACCCCGAGGTCCTGAAGGAGTCCGGTCTATCCATATCCTCCTGTCTTCTTGCTTGGTGTATGGAAGGGCCTAATTGCTTAGGGCGTGCTCGCTGCGGGGAGTCGCCAAGGTCGGGGTCCCCAGAGTTGTTGGAGAAAAAGGTTCTCGTCCGTTGGGGGTGCTGGTGGGTATCTTCAGTGAGGTAGATTTGGAAGGATGGTGAGATGGTGAGGGTTCTTGGTAAATAACATTTAGCTATTTAGATTCTATTTTGTAGTTTCTTTGCATTAAAGGGTCCATGGTCATGGTAACCCTGAGTTCAAGGAACCTGGAAAAAAATGATATAATTATATATAAATATATAGTTATATTCCTTTTTTTTTTTTTTTTTTTTTTTTTTAATTAAAAGATTTTTAATTTAATTAAATTTTTAAATTTATTTTATTTTTACATATTTTAATTGTTTTCTTTTATCAATATATTATTGTTTATTTATTTTAGTTTATAATGGTTTCCTATTGGTCAAGGGTCCATGGTCAAGGAGACTCCAAGAGGAGAACATTAAATGGTTTGTTAAATATAAATTGGTTGCCTAGTGATTATTGGTACAGAATCAAAGGGATCATGTAGGATAAATCTAAGGTAAATGTTTAAGAGTCCGTAGTCACGGTATCTCTGAAATGCTAATAAAGATCTATGTTTACGGTCCTAATGGCCACCAATCTATTTTTAAGGTAGCCTACTGGTAAAGGGCCCTATCCTGCAATGGCTGAGTGCCAGTGTCTCTCAGTCAGTAGGGTTGTGACCAAGGATGGGGTAGTAGCACACATGCATACACACATAAACATGAAAGGGAATGAGCCTATACACATATTTTTAACATATACAAAAGCATACACATACAACACCACAAGTAGTGTGGGGGATAGCATACAACGTCACACTCCACTACATCCTAGTGTGTGCATATATATGAGAACTGTGTAAAAGTCCAATTAAGGAAAGTAAAGTGTAAAATAAAAGGTAGCCAAAAAGAGTAGCCCCCGAAGTCCGTGTGGAATCCGCATTCCTTACGGTCTCACACGGATCTAGGGGCAACTCAGCCACGACGCGTTTCTGCCTTCTCGGCTTCATCAGGTAGCAGGGATGAGAATATACAAATAAAATTGAAATAAAAGGTGCAAAAAGTAGTAAAAATGTATGTATGTATATCTACATGTACCGTAGGGTGTACTGTGTAATTTACTTGCCTTGAATGTAGTCCTGGTTGGATGTGTGGAGCGAAATGCCAACTGTCCGGTGGTTTCCCCCTGAGGCTGCAAAGAGAGCTAACTCTCCAGTGTGTGCGCGTGTGGGAATGCGGTGTAGGTTATTTCGATTGGTCTGTGCCGTTACTAGGTAGGACAGCCGCTAACAGGCTGTGGTGTGGAGGAATCAGACAGAGGTGAGAGTGGAATGGGGATGCAGTAAAGTGGATGGGCAGTTAGAGTGGAGGTCAAGCACATGTAATAATAATACAATGGAGACCCAATGTGATAAATGTTCAACCTTGTAGTGACACAAGCTTTTCAAGTGTTATTTGGTATAAATGAACAGTGGAGTGTGACAAAACAGAAGACACAATACATTGTAAGGGACAGACAGGGTTAACAACATGAGGTCAGGTACAGATACATGTATACACACACACATACACAGAGGGGTTGGAACTGGGGTTGCAGTTCGGGTTAGGGGCCAGGGCTAAGGTCAGAGACGGTGTTGTGAGAGAGGTTTTATTTTTGGGAAGGCCTCTGTCGTTGGTCCCTATAGGGAATTGTATAGGAGAATTAGACTCTTTGCTTTTGGGGTGCTGTTTGAATTTTTAGTTGGGGTGCTGGGTGACCCATAGGTCTGATTATAGGTCTTTGAATGTGGTGGAGTTATTTTTCTTCCGATTTTTGTTGAGTCACGTTGCTTATATGCAGTAAGGTGCGATGTGCAGGTAAAAGTAGTGGCCGTGGTTTTTAGGTCTTTTTGTGGTGTTAGAGGGTATGAACCTTGTTTCTTTATTGAGGGGTGGTAGCAAATAGGGTTACTAGGGGGGTGTTCCTTTTACCAGGATCGAAAATGGTGCTATTTTTAACTATTCTATTAGGCGCCTGTTAGCGGAGTTTTAGCTTTGATCGCGTTCGTGTCCACTTGGGTTCCCGGATATGCGGTAGATTTGGCTGTTTTGCGGTGTTCAAGTCCACTTGGATTATGGGATGTACGGATCCGAAAAAGCTTTTTTATGCTGTTTCCAGTTTTTTTATGGGTGGGGCTCTTACCTAGGTTTTGGTTTGTTTGTGTATGGTGCAGAGGTGTGAGTGGGGTGGACCTATTTTATAATTTTGTTTCTTTTTGCTCCTAAGTTGGAAATACGGTCGTCAGGGTTTCTGTGGGAGGGTAGGAGTCTGTTTCCACTGTGTCAGGGTGGTGATGTCTTGTTCTTTGGTGGAAAAAAAGTGGGGTTGCCTCTTAGTTGAAAAAAATAGAGGAGGTGATGTGTATCTGAAGATCAGGGGCTGGTTGTAGAGTTCTTGTTCCTTTGATGAATTCTTGGTCTTTTGATGAAAAAAATCTTGGTTGAGAAGGCTTGTAGTAGGTAGGTCTTGATTTATCCTTTGTTCTAGTTGTCTCCCAGGTGGAAGGTGTGTGTTGGTGAAGGTCTCAGGAGTGATGTTTTTCAGAGATTTGGTAGAGCTATTTTAGGTTGTATTAAATCTAATGATTATTTTTAACCTGTTCACCATCAGACCATTTCACAGAGAGGTATACGGGGTGTAGAATCAACACCCCTAGAAAAGGCCCGATTAGAGATGATCCCGAGTAATTTAAAGGGATAAAAAATTCCTTGGCTTGCCGCGTCCAGATCCCCCAGCAGGCAATGCAGCGGTGACTGGCAGTGTTTGGTTTGTCTAGTTTTGAGTCGGTTGATCCACTTCCATCTCTGACACGTGGAAGCCGAAGGGGGGGAAGGGAGGGGTGTGCACTCCACACATGTGCGCGCGGGCCGGGTGGGTCCGGGCGCGGCCGGCCAAAGTAGTAGGCCCCATTGTTGCCCACTTGTAGATTAACCCGTCTGGTTGGGTTAAAAGACTGTCTGTCAGTAGGTTTTAGGTTTAGGTATAGTTTTTAAGAGTGGTTAAGGTTAGGTTTAGGGTTGGGGTAAGAAATAGTTTTTAGAGTTTAAGGTTAGGTTTAGGTAAGGGTTTTAGAGTGGTTAAGGTTAGGGTTAGGATTAGGGTTAGGTATAGTTTTTCAGAATGGTTAAGGTTAGGTTTAGGTAAGGGTTTTAGAGTGGTTAAGGTTAGGGTTAGGGTTAGGGTTAGGTATAGTTTTTCAGAATGGTTAAGGTTAGGTTTAGGTAAGGGTTTTTAGAGTGGTTAAGGTTAGGGTTAGGGTTAGGGTGGGGTTAGGGTTAGGGTTAGGTATAGTTTTTCAGAATGGTTAAGGTTAGGTTTAGGTAAGGGTTTTTAGAGTGGTTAGGGTTAGGGTTAGGGTTAGGTATAGTTTTTCAGAATGGTTAAGGTTAGGTTTAGGTTAGGGTTTTTAGGTGGTTAAGGTTAGGGTTAGGGTTAGGGTTAGGGTTAGGTTAGGGTTAAGGTTAGGGTTAGGGTTAGGGGGTTAGGGTTAGGGGTTAGGGTTAGGGTTAGTTTTTTTTTTTTTTTTTTTTTTTAAATGGTTAAGGTTAGGTTTAGGTAAGTCTGTCAACTCAACTTAGGATCAGGCAAAACCC